>NC_136814.1:18977261-19037261 GCF_951394365.1 Tetrao urogallus
CCATGATTCCATTGACTTAAAAATCCAACCTCCTGAAAAAGCTGCTATTTATATGAAAGTTGCTCAGTTGGTACAGAAAAAATTCAGAGTACATTTGACCTGAGTGGATACATTTTGACCAACCAAACTTCATATCTATTTTTAAAAATATTTCATCTAGTCATTCCCCAACGAGAAACTTGTTACAGAATAAATCTGAAAGAGTAGCTAAAGAACAGCAGTTACTGACAGATGTCAGTCTAATAACAATGACAAAATAACATTTTTTCTCAAGACAGAAAAAAAGTAAATAGCATCAGTTGTTTCTTTATTGTTTATTAAAAGCACTTCTCAGTTTTCAATAAATGAGTATCAACCAAAAGAATGATAGAGTCCTTAAAAGACAAATTGATATAATGTCAACAAATTCAAGGTAAAATTATTTATATATCAGTAGCAGATCTTTGATTTTCATGAGACATAACATTCCATATCTTCTTCCGCATTTGAAACAAAAAATTATGAGCCTACAAAACTGTATAAACAAAGAAAAATACATCAAAATATAATGGGCAGTATGGAGCTCTTCTAATGCTGCTGATTGCTGCAGAGAAAATAGAGAGCCCATTAGGAATGCCTTCATATTCTTTAATTCTTTCCCTCCCCCCACCCAGTCCCTCAACCCAACCGAGGCTATTACACACATGAAGACACACATCTTCAATCATTTCATATCCTCCCCAGCACTCTACAAGCCGTACTTCACCCTCTTGCCTTTCAGCCCCATATATAAACAACACACATATTCCCTCAGGACAGTGCACAGCTCTGTTTCCTCACTCAACAAGAATCATGGGTAGCAGATACATGCTACAGGCCACAGGCAGAGTCAAGGTCACTTGCGTGTCCTTAGGACCTCTTCCCTTTGTTCTCCATTCAGACTTTTTTGGGCATTACTGTGGTGGCTACTCTGCAGCAATTTGGAGTTCTTATTAGAACAAAACCCAAATGGAAAAATAATTTTGTATCCTATTCCCTAATTCAAAAAATTGTTCTTTTTTACTACTTTGCGATTGTTCTTCTAAAGCTTGTATTATTTTCTGCATAACTGTACCTATTCAATATAAAAGTAAAAAGAATCTCTTGCTTGCTTCCATCACGTCCAGTGTGCATAAACCTTATTTTGTGCTACTTTAAGAATTACACTGAAAAACATAAATTCAAAAAAATGTAAAGTAAATGTAGTTCTGACTGTGCTTGTGAGCTAAAGTAGTCCTAGAGAATGTCATGAGCAAATGGCGCTCTCTTAAGTTTCTCCATCTAGTATTCTGACATATCTTATTTCAGTGGCCTGCCAGCCCCATGGAATATATTATATTGGCCTTTTAAGAACAAGATTTTGTCCTAACACTTTTTCATTAATTTTGAAGTAAAATGTGATAGATTATTTCCCACAGTTCATGGGAAAAATTAGGGTTTGGTGATGCCTAGAGTAACAGGGAGACTGATCAGGAATCTATTTTTCCTAGAGGGAATACCTGCTTTGCGAATGCAATGGTAAAAAACAAGGTTGGAAATCCTCATTTTGACTCTCTTTGAAAAAGACTGGAAAAGAAACCTAAAAGCTACTTTACAAGAAGACCATACAGGTGTTGATGTAGTCTAATGAGCAGAAAAAGTAAAGTAATTCATTTATGTTTTTTGCCTGTATCTGATTTTCTATTATTGTTTCTGTAAACATGATAAATATTAGAGTCTTTCAGCCAAATAATTGTACTGAGTCATAGGTAGTACATCCTTTCTAAGTTTGTTCACCAGATTATCTTGGTCCAGCAAAACAATTATGACTTCAGTCAAGGAGTATGAAATTTTGGATAAATACAGGACCAACTCCACTTATTCACACTGTCTGCATGCTAATTAGGAAACAGACCACACAATGATTTTTACACTTAACCAAATAAGCTCCCAGAATTGGTCTACTCTTTCATCTTCATGTTGTTACTTAGTTATATTTGAAAAACTAATAGATTAGCTACGTTTGATTTAAAGTTCAAGCTTTTTAAGTACTATATGTTGCCATTAAGATAAAATATTGGGCAGTAGTATCTCCTGGACACCATATTTTTAAGAATATGCTTCATGCCTCATTTACCAGAAATGTATTGAGATTTTCCTGAGCCAACAGTCATAGAACAACTTCACATTTTTCATAGCAAAATGCCATGTTTTTGTCTCTTCTTTTTAATTCCTTTGCTCTTCAGTACTGCCAATTTGGGTTACTATTGTATGTATGGTATACCATATAAAGCTCAAAAACTATATGCTCATGTATCGTACAGAAAAACATGTATGTAGAAATATGAGTTTCCAGACCCTATCTGATGGCATTCAGCTCTTAGAAAGTGCTTATTTCTGAAAAAAATGACAAGGGAACGCCACAAGCAAATCAGTTACGATGCATTAACACAGAAAAGTGACTGCCTTGAACAGGGAGATGATTCCTGCTAGAGTGTCATACCTTAGCTCACCTGGTAGATCTTCCCGCTCTTCTCCAGCTAGTGCATGAGGTATCTGTAGACTCATAAAAGGTGCATCACTGCACTACCTGACTGAAGCTTAGACTGAGTTACTATTGTGAAATGTCAAATAAAGCATGTGTTTATTAGAAGCAATTTGAATGGAAACAAAAATAAATTCAACCAGAAATGAGACAGTCTTCGTGTTTTAGTATTTTGACAAATATAGGTGGTTTCCTGAAGGAGTAGTACTCTGACCATATTTCTCTCAAGTTGCTTGAGAAGTTCTGCAGATGTTTGCCACAAACTATATACATTCAAAAGATCATCATTGTAGAACTACGGAACTTGTTATGTGCTGAACCCCTGGTATTCTCAGTGTACCATATGAGATACAATTCAGGAGGATGTCAAAATATGAGTAAGTGCTTTTAACCCTCAATTCAGAAACGATATCATGTAAGAATACTTTTTCCTATTGGCTATCAAAAGATTGCAGGCTGATAGTGTGATATCTCTGAACAGCTTCCCTTGCTGCCTTAGCATTTCCAGTGTTTTAACAGTTCTTCCAGGTTCGCTTAGTTTTCAGTTCATTACTGCTGCTGGTGCATCCTGTTAAGCATTTTTCTTTTGTGATAAAGTCCCTGAAGTGTCTTCTGTTCTATGCTCTAAAGCAGAAAGTTAGAGATGATAGGGGATGTAAAAGCAAAGTTTTTGAAGATAAATAATTTAAAACTAAAGGAAATAGAGTAAGAGCAATTCAGAGAGTAGAGTGTATCAGAATGCATATTTTCTGGGCTATGTGTTTGTTAAGGAGGTTCATTCTTATTTGCTAGATCTCATACGCCACAACTCTTTCCAGTGACATTGGCAGGGCTACGAATGTAAGCAAGATGATGTTTTCAGTCTTCTTTCCATTCTTTCAGGGCTAACGATAAATAAATAAATCTAGAATAGAGGGAAAGGTGTCCTGATAGTTTTAACTACATTGAACCTGAGTAGTTCAAGCTCAGAACTGCATCTCTCAAGAATATATAGATCACTGGGTCTACAGTTCAGGAGAAGAGACTGCATTCAAAAATCTCTTAAACACTTGAACTGTAAAGGAAGAAATCATGCAGCATAAACTGTACTGCAGATGGCAAACAGAATAAACAGAGATGAGCACAGCAAAAGAAAGAGCTAGGGTTAATTCAGGTTCATGGTGGGCTTTGGAATGAACTAAAAATATGTCCCTTAAATGCAAATAGAGAAAAATGATGGGCATTTGCATGATTGACAGCCTTTTGAAATAGAAGTGTTGCTATAATTAAGCAATAATGTATGAGTGAGTGTACATTATGACAAATTGGAAGCTTGGTTGATTAGATTGAGCATATAAACTGTCAGCATAATTATCACATTTTAATCATTTTTCTCCATTTTTTATAACAGCATTGTCTTCAGCCTCATTTGGTGCTTATTAGATTGATATTCTAAGAGGAATTGTACAACATAAAACATGTCCTTTAACAGGATGAACTTTAGATAAGACTTTAGGTACGTCTATAAACATTTACAATGATAGCTGTTGTGTCTCAACTTTTTTGCCACATCTCATGTGTCAAACAGTATTATTTTAGCGCTTTCTTTATCATGATAAAATACTATAAACTGAGCACAGTTTATCTCACTAAGCACTTACATACTTAATATGTATTTTAAGTTGTCATAGGCAAAACATCTCACATTGTTACAGCTGAATAATAAATTCATGATACACACTGCAGTGATTAACAAGATGCTGAGTCAATCAGTGTGGGAACAAGATTTTTCCATTTCTATGCAGCTGTGCTGGACAGTATGTAATTTATTAAACAAGAAATTGTTCTGTGTTAATGTCCAGGAAACGGCAACATTTGAAGCAATTCAATTTTAAAGGTTTAATTTTATACCAAGAAAGTTTCTAAACTGTAAACCATTGAAGGAGTAGCATGTCCCTGAAATTACAATATAACAAAGAGAACAGAGATTCTTAACACAGTCCTGTTCTTACGTTTTTACCCTATCTCAAATTGGCAACTTCAGGGATTGGTGAAAAAAATTCTCAAGTATTTTCACCAGTTCTGCCATTGATTTGCTTTTTGGCCTTAGGCAAGATGTTTATCTGCTTCTCAGATTAGTGGCCCCTTGGGAACCAGCAAAGATTATTAGCTCACTGGGAAACAGAGATACTCACGTGTTCTGCAGGGAGTATGGGAAAATTAACGTGTTCTGTTCTCTCAATTTACAACTGTTAAAATTCATATTGTATAGAAGGTGCCCACAAGGCTTTGCATCTGCTATGGAGTGTAGACTTTTAAAGCTTCCTAGAAATTTTAAGGATACCTATCAGCGATGATTGTACCATTTTTTCATCAGGGAGTTACATAACACTAATTGGTACAACAGAAAAGGTGTTAACCATTCTCAGATCAATGCAAGATGTTCAGTATCAGTGGCTTAAATGCTCTTTACCATCAACATTTGAAAAAAAGTGACTTGAGAAAAAAAATCTGGGCAACCTAAGTATAGTACAGGTGTTGTTCCCTCCACATCCTCTTCAGTATGTATTAAATAAACTGGAAGCATTATATTTTTTCAAGATACTTGATAATATCAACAGTGAAATTTGAAACAATAAAATCTTCATTAACTGGTTGATTTATAAACGCCAAATTACAAAAAAAAATCCTGCTTGGATATTTGGTATATTGGCCTGTGTCTATTTCTAATCCTGTACTTTCCAGAAATATTCTTTAATTGGAATTGATGTCAGAAATGTTCTCAAAAATTTATACATTTTTGACTCAGCTTGAAGAATATTTGCAGAAAGTTATTTTGAATTCAGAAATACAAATATTCATGTGATAAGACTATTTCTACTATAGAATTGTATCCACCCTCTGAAAATCTACCTTCTGACCTCAGTTTTTAACTTTGCAGTCCTCCAACAAAATACTTCAGCATTTCAAAAGTCTTCCCTAAGTTCAAGGTGAAGATGTTATTTCAAGTCTCGCATATTGCTGTCTGCGCAGAATAATCTTGTGCAATTCTTAATTCTTCTGCTACTACTTTTAATGACCCAATTACCAGTAAAATGCATAAAAGTGAGATTTTAGCATTGATTTTTCCCTTGATTTTCTCAATAGCTTTCAAAAACCCTCAACTGAAAATGCTTTTTATCATAATTATAAGGGTTTGATGTTGGATCTTACTAGGTTTATTTTGTATTTCAAAGGACTCAGTGGAGCCTGTTCCATGAACTTACCAGGGAATACTGGTTACCTAAGTGTGAGAGGTAAAGCCCCATTATGGTATGAAAATTGTGGAAGGAATAGTATGGAGAATTGTGAATAAATGTGAAGATCTTGGCTGGAAAAGAGATTCACAATAGAGTATTTTAAAGTTCAGTGTACTCATGTCATTGTTTTTCTGGAGATTTACTCCCCTAGGAGGTCCTATGATGTAGGTGAACAGTGAGGTGGGAAAAGAGGCTGACTGAATCCATTAGTTACCTTGGTAAAGCTAAGGGACTCCTCCAGGTATACCTTCATGTGACAGAATTCAGCAGGGGACAGATAAAAGCCATCTGCCCCTGCAACCACAGGCACTCTGCTTGCATTTTGAATTGCCTTTGGGTTGGTGAATAGTTCAGTGATGGCAAAAGCACAGTACGGGGAAGAAGTGCTGTGTCTTGACACCACTAGTGCTGTGTGGGCCTTTCCTCAGCTAGTGCAAGGATCCTCTAGGCAGGTTATCATTCCCTACTAAGTGAGACAGGACATTTTCATTAAGGAGAGGAAAATTTCATTTTCAAATGACAGAGGGCTAATTTCAGACCCGAAAGCAGGCTCTCTAAATTACATGTATTCTCTCTTACCCCATTGCTAGCAAGGTATAGAGGTAATATTGTAACCTGGAAAAACATTCATGTTTACTTTGGGCAAAAGAGGGCAGAGGTGTGAATCTCCTCTTATTTTAAGCATTCTGTTTGGCCTCTCATGGTGTTAGAAGATTAATTTACTTTCCTTTTGTTTCTTGTCAGTGTGTAATCCATAGCATTAATTTATTCCTCAAGGTCTGATAGCATCAGTTCTCTGTCCATTGTCATCAAAGTGTATAGGTGATGTGTAGAAACGATAACGAGGTTGCATTTTTTCTGCGCTTGATGCCTATTCAACAAAGCAGCCTGCTAAGCATTCTTCTTCCATTTCTCTATCGCCATATTTGCTGAAAGAGCTGGGAATATTTTTCTGTCCAATGAAAAAGTCAATTTTTAGTGTATTTAGAGATCAGAGATATACTGACTTCCAAAGATAGCAAATAACAGTTGTTTATCTGCCTTCCACAATGACATATTTTGTTCTTGAGATTATCTAGTTATTATTCTAATCTGAACAAAATGAAATGAAGTAAATATGAGATTATTCTGAAAAATATGCATTTACAGAAAGAACAAGAAGAGCTTTGTTTAAAGTTCAGTTTTGTCTTTTCCACGAATTTGAAACATATACCTGCTTTACACAATTTTAACTGAAGTCTCATCTCCAGTACCTGCATAATGGTGGAGTGTATCTTTTCAGACAGGGGATTTGTCATTCACATATGTTGTATAGAAGCAGAAATTACTATTCATTAATATAAGCATACAAAATGTGTAACTCTGCAAATATTTGAGAACTGCGCATCTTTTCTGCATGTCTATGTTTAAATGGCATCAATTCTCTGCATAATTGTCCATTTCTAGCTACGCATCTCAGAAGCAGAATTCCCTTTTCTGAATGCATGCTATTTTTCACCAGAACTAAGTCACCGACAAGTTCTCTTCTCAAAGCAGTTTCCAATGTACTTGTACAACATTATTCCACAGATTTGCTATTGAAATGAAATACTGCAGTGACCTTTTTAATTCCCCTGACTTTTTACAATCTTTGAAATTTAGCACAACAGCAGGAGTTTAATCATATTCACTGAAGTAAAAGACAAAATAAGGCACCTCTACATTCAGATAGAGATATGACCTCAAAGGTGCAGAGCCTTCAGAGACTCACTGGAGATCCCCAAGGACAATTACAGCAGTCTTGCTTGTGGTCTTCCTGCAGTCTCTCACTTTGCCTCCTGATAACACTAACAGAAATTTTGCACTTACACTGTTGTACTGTATCCTGTTGCTTTCCTATCAAAGGATATTTTCATATTTACTTTATTCCGGTTTAGGTCAGTTTCTTTTCCAGCCTTGAACTTCTATGCGTGCAAACTTCCTAAATGACTTCAGAATTGCCTTCTTTTTTTTTTCAGGTTTATTCGGTTCAGTTGATCAGAGAAACAAGCTAGATCAACGGAATAGAATCAAGGATTAATATCAGAGCCCTTACACTTTTTTTTTTCTGAACGATAGCGCTGTCTTATGCGTCAAAAGATCACTGGCTGGTGAGTTTTGTGTTGTGGCTTTTTGATGGTCTCTGTGAATTGAATCAATAGCCGTGGTTCAGTTAATCAAAGGCAGAGACAAAACCCATCATCCCAAGTTGGCAGCCACAGCAGAAAAACAGGGACTTGAGGCGTGGTGGCTCCCGACACTGTTCTCCGGGCAGACAAAGATTTACATTAATAATGTTTCTGATGTAATTCTTTTGTTGAAGGAGACTGTAACTGTTCTGGAAATTATTCAAGCATCAGTCATGAGCACTAAAGTCAACAGCTTGATAAGAAATGAACCTTGCAGCATTTTAAATCTTGTGGACAAGCCTTTCACACATAGCTCTCAATAACACAAGCATTAAGTAACTTCCAGTGTTGTTGAAATTAACAATAATCTATATGGGATGCATCATGTAGAAAACCTCGCAAAATTATTTTCTTGAATTCTGTAACTGATTTTTTTTTTTTTTTTTTTAATCTAGAGTTTGCCATGTCTTGATTTCATAGAGATTTAAATACTTCATTGATACATTTTGTGTACAAACGCCTTCTTCAGTGCTGGTCAGGTATTTTATAAATAAGAAAGTTTTATTGACTGATATGGTGAAAGGATGTTTCAAATAAGTATTTGTACTTATCTTTCAAACAGTGGTTTTCTAAATGAACATTCCATTAACAATCAAGACATCAAAACCACAAACTTTCTCTGAGCGGTTTTAACTAGCCTGAGCTCTTCAATGAACAAATGCCACTTAATCTACATTGCTCTGAATGATCTGAATATTGAGCAAATGCAAGAACTCTTCATCTACAGTTAGGGCTGTAGTAAAAAAATTTGACCAAAGTGGGTAAATTATTAATTGCAGGTTATTTGCTTAGCTCAAGTTCTACTATTTATAGAATGGGTCTACATGGAAATTCAGGTGGCTGATCTGGTCAGTTTGCAGCTAGGTGTTTAACCTTCTGAGAGATGCCAAATTACATGTTCAGTTGGGATGCTGTTCTTGGATTAACAAATGAAGTCATTTATCCAAAGCTACTTGTTCCTTACAATATTTTGCTTGACCAAAAACTACTTTAAAAAAATGCATTAGGCTAGCAATACTTGCTGTTAAACTTGACATCCACACAGGGATCTTTAACAAGCCATTTGTGGCCCTTCATTACAAAATTTACTGCACAATTCTTTATGTGCTTCTATATCCTTCACATTAAGCACTGTACAGTAGTTTCAATAAAACGTGTGTGAAGTGCTGCACAAAACTCAGTCTTGGCAATGGGATTCCATCAGGAAGACTGAGTATCACAGTACTAGACTTTTATTTGTAAGGATTTTCCCTGTAAATGACTAAATCGTTATTCAGTTGAGAACTTACTGTAAACAGTGTATTGCTTCTGGATATATCACCTGTGATCAATAGGCTCTCTTTCTTGCTCAGCACTTGTTAATATTGTGTAAGGGTTTGATTAAATGTTTAAAACCATTTTTTAAGTGACAGAATTAAAAAGGATGGACTAATTTACCCAAACATTCAGCTTTTAATGCAGCACTCGAAAACATTTACTGGTGCTGTATCACCATAGGATGTGATCTAATCACATCTAATAACTTATGTCAGAGTGCCCTTCATTAGTATGTGGATAAGAGACACATGATCCAAGGGAACTCTAAATTTTCTGACGGAGGTGGCACAGATGCAATCCCACCACATTGTGATTGATTCCCTTAGTTCAACATCAACTAAATTTTCCTTTTATTATTTTTTGCAATTAGTCCTTTTTTTTTTTTTTTTTTTTTTTTTTTTTTAATTTTTAAAGAAATTTTCCCTTGCTGACAAGACCAAACGTATGTTCCAGTATTCAGAGCTTGGTAAGGTAGTTCCCTTCTCCCACCCACATTCAGTAACAACTGAAGTTACATGATTATGAGCTGTATTTCTACAAGACATCTGTTTCTCTGACTGCACACGCTGCATAATGCTCATTTAAAAAGCATCTGCTTAACATTCCTCTTATCCTCAGTTTTCAGAGTATAGCCCCTTGCTGTGAGTACACACAACTTCAATTTGACTTTACAAACCTGGATTAGTTTATCTTCACATGTTCATGGTGTAGTGAGGTTGTTATATCCTCATTTAGTGGAAAAGGAAATAAGGCACAGAGGGATTTAATTTAGATACTAAGGCCCTGATTCGTTTTGTGTATGCAGTACTAAGTAATGCATCTGAAGCACATCCCTGCTGATTTTGGCAGTGGCTATGATCGATTGGTTGTTCTGTTCCCAGCAAGCAACCATAGGGAAGAAGCTGGAAGAAGCAGTAGCAGAAATGCTGTAGTAGAACCAGAGTTGGGAACCATTCTCTAAGGCAGCACAGGAAAGTGTTTGCTTTGAATCTATTTTGTTCTCTTGTTGGAGACCCCTGAATATCCTAGTAAACACTTTCCCATTTTGATTATAAACAAGAGCAGACCATACTTTATTCAGTTTGGCAAATCAGTTAAATAACATTTCTGTCACACTGTCTCTTATTTGACTTAACAATTAATCATATCAATGTGGAGATTGCACATCAAAACGTTATTGCAGAGGATGGCACAATAGCTCTGTTTGGCTTTGCCTCTGAGGCTAGCATTTTAAAGAGAACAGACTCCTTTTACCACACCAGCTCAAACAATCCCGGCACCACTGCCAGAGGCAGGCAGCTCCCACATGCTATTCTTTGCCCCAGCCTTCCCTCTGAACATCTGCTTTTCCTTCGTGATTTGTTCCTGTTGCCGTTACTTTGCCGTCTATCCTTAAAAAATATATATAATCAAATCTACAGTGGAAAAGTCCCACAATATGCTTGTTCCAATCTACATTTCCCCCCCGTATCTACTTTCTGCTTTTCGTTCCCTAAGCATTTCAAACTGGCTCTTAACCTGCTGAATCAGTGCCAGGAAACAGCCACTGATGCACAGGACAAGCAAGTTCCCAAGCGAGCTCAAATTCATTTATTGGGGCCTGTGCTTGAGGGAGCCAGTTCCACTGGCCTTTGAGAATACTGTGTGTAACCTGCAAAGTCTGAGTGCAGAAAGAAAGCAAAGCAAGGAAAGAATCTGAGAGCATTTCGCTGCTACATTGAAGTAGGGTGATTTCTCACGCATAAAATGTGGCCAAATGGCAGGTGCTTTTTCAATAGGGGTGCTAATAGGCTCCTTTTTAACACAAAGCCCATGTAGCCTGCCAATTACTAGAACAATTCAGGAAAAGATGCAAAGGTTGGTGTTTTCCAATTTCATCCCTTTTCTCGTCGTCCTCCTGTCTTTCATCCAAAATCGGCATTTCCCTGCCACCACCAACAGCAGCCAAGCTGAAACAAGGAGACGGAGTCAAAAGCAGCTCCAAGGCGGAAGGAGTTCTCCTATCGCCCTTCTGCAGGGTCAGACCCTACACCGCTTAGAGACATGGAATTTTTTACTACTTCCCACATCGTTGTTATTCTCATCCCACGATTCCGCCTCTGAACACTGAAACGCTTATTTTCAATAATGAATATTTCAGCCGCTGAGATAAACAGCTCTCATTTTACAAAATTACATACAGAGCTTGGTTGCACAAGCTTCAATTCCAGGTGCTTGCCAAGTGCAAGGATCGCTGAACTTTGCAATTCAGAATCCACAAATCAGACCTGGAAAGACAGGAGATTGCCTTTAAAATAATAGAAGCTCAAAGAATAATCAGTGTTGGCATTTTTAATTTGCTGTCTGGTTTCTAAGCCTTTGGAGATTATATTTTCCCTTTACAAATCCACAAGGACAGAAGCATTCACATTTTTTAATGAAAGAAGAGATGGGATAAGCATAGGGTAAAAAGCAAAGAGACCATGAGTGTTGACAAGTCTGACAATGGCAGGCATGCTCTGTAAATACACTGTGAGATGAAACTTGATCCCAGCCTTTGTGGTTTGCACAATACCTTGAGAATTCATGCTGCTCTCTACAAGCACAATTCAGCACCAGACACCCTCTGAAAAAAAAAAAAAAAAAAAAAAAAAAAACAACTGTTGAAAATCAGCCCAAAATTCACTCTGTTATCTTGGTATGCAACAGACGTACTTTTATGTTGTAGCATTTACGGCTCATCACTAATCCATCAACACAACATTCACGCCTGTTGTTTCAAAAGCTGTCTGAAACAAAGCCCATTTCGATGACTGTTTCCTCATCTGTGAAAAGGAGAATAACAAAGAATCTCTCTGAAGTTTATGAAAAGTCCTGGTGTGAGATGATCATCATTAGCACTCCTTATTGAGGATGCCTGGTCTCATCAAAAGCGTAACTCCAGAGCTACTTGGAAGCCAGCACTTCTGTCTGCAGAGTTCTCTGTTGGTGGTGCATCAGCCCTATGTTCCTGTGTGTTGAAAATGTCCAAACTGCCCCATTGCCAGAAGGAAGATAACAGTTTGCCTTTTCTTCTATAGAATGCGTGTGACTGAAGCCTTCTCAAGATTTTTTCGTTCAAATATAACAGTGAACCATGACTTTTTTCTTCTTTGTTGTACAAACATGAGACAAATACAAAAGACTGTTGAGGTAGTGCATAGATCAGCCTACAATTTACACTCAGCCAAAGTGCAGCACTTCAGTGGTACTCGTTTTTCCGGTACTTAAAGTGGTTTTATTATGTACTTGACATACATACATGGTTATGATCCTTCCCCAAGCTGGAAATGGAAAATATACGAAGTATAGAAAGCAAGAAACATAGAAATATATAACTATTTGTAATTTGTTGTTACTTCCTTCCACGTTACTCTTTTTCTTTTAAGATAGTCTTTTTATGAACAGATTGGTATTAGAAGAGTGTGTTTAATAAATATCTCGGGATGAGTCATCCTTAAATGTCCTTCCATTTCATTTAGAAATTAAAAGACAAACGAACAAACAAACAAACAAAAAAAAGCAGGACTGCAGGGAAGATCCAGGGACCTGGACATAGAAGAGATCTGGCATGTCATTATGTCAAGCTTTCTAGCATTACCTAGAACTTTTATGCAGCTCAGGGGAAGAAACTTTCCGAATGGATAAATAATAACCTCGAAAAAGCACTAGGAAAAAACATCATACAAAGTATAAGAAATGAAAAGAGATCAGCAAAATAACCTCTGGCTTTTAAGTCCAAAAGTGTAATGATAATGCATTGTCAAAAATCATGCTTCGTTACACCTTGCAAATACTTGAAATATTTATATACTGAAAAGCATAAAGCAAAAGACCTGGATGTGCTCAGGTAAGGGGCTTGATTGCAACATCTAATATCTAAAAGGAATTTAAAGGAAATAATAATTCCAAAAAAATAAGGACAAATGTCAAATCTATTCAAACGATAACACGTACCCACCTGTTGTTACTTGTCTTTTATTTCAAGACAAAGAAAATTCTGGAGATATGATCCCTCTGAACTTCAACAAAGCATCCAGTCTGATGGACAGGAAATAATAATAGACTAAGGAAGAATGATGTTAGTAGGGGAAACTGTAAGACAGGTGAAGGAATCGATGAAGAGTGGTGACACCAGATAGTGTTAAGGAGGAATCATTAGTTTGGAGGGAGATTATTACGGAGCTTCTCTGAACACTGATGATGAAGAGGAAGATGAGATGAAGAGGTGACCTAGGATACCATTTGTTCAAGCACTTCTATAAACTTGCTCAAGTTGCAGCCATGGAAAATAAAAGGCAACATCATGCGAAGTATTTTCCACAAAGATTGGGAATTCATACCATTAGTGGTAGCTCCGGATAGATCTCATGTGGAATGCTATGAAACTGGCTAGCCCCATTCACAGAAGATAACTGAAAAGTAAACTTGTCTGGGGAAGTGTTAGCAAGGTGATCAGGAGAATGGACAGTCTGGAGACTGAAGAAACTTAGCAGATAATTCTTTAAAGAATTTTTGCTTGGTAACAATCTTTTGGAAAAAAAAAATTGAAAAATCTTCATTGTTTAGAAGAGGAATTTTATCACTTGTTGAAAAGTATTACATAACAACTGCATTTAAAAAACGTGGAATGGACTTGGGGCTTTTGAAGGTCCCTTCTTCTGTGCTCCTTATCCACATGTTCATGAGTTCTGACAATTCACTGCTCTTCAAGCAAGCTGACAAGGAATGATTTCTCATGAATTTAGTTGTGAGGAGACATATTCATGTGGTTCACCACAGGGCAGAAGAAATTCCCTTTTCTTAGCACACTGTACTTGGGTTTTACTATCCTAAAATTCTCCTAATTCATTTTCAGACCTCCAAACAGGAATCCCCAGTGGGGATGCTGCTGTTGGTGGTTACAAGAGTCATTATCTGACATTGAAAAATCATCACAGTTCTGAAAATATATGAAAATATTTCTCTCTTTGGGAAGAAATATGGGCCTTCTGCAGGAACGACACAAAACAAGCTGCAGCAATTAATACTGGGGGGTTACCCAGAAGCCAGAATCCTCTCATACACGCACACTGGAAATAATTCTATTACAAGCTGATGAGCTAGTTCAGCCGGTGACCATTTGTTTCTTCACAGAGTGGGCTGCCATTTCTTCTCTGGACCACCAGATGCCACACTTTTACTGCAAAACTCCATTCCACCACCTGCACAATGGAAACAAATGTTTATGCTTATGCATTTTCATGAATTTCTTCTGTTTTCTTTTCTGTAAAACACTGGTAAGCCCTTTAAATATAGCACTTCATTCTTTCTTTGTAAGCATGTACTCTAACTCCTTAAAATAATTTGTAAAGTACATGCAAGCAGTTACTGAGAAACATCCTTTTTGTAAACTATAGCCAGCAAGTTGAACCGGCTCCCTCAAAATAATGAAAAAGGGAATTTTAAAAAGGCTCTGATGAAGTGTACAAATGGAATATGATAATTCCTGGAAGAGAAAAACAGCAAAATGTTTGAATTCAATAGTTCGACTGTATTTGGCATCTCTCTTACAGAAACAAAAATCAAAATAATTACAGAAGATAGTGCAGATATTTTCCTAACTAAAATGCTCATCCTCATACTTTTACATTGACGGAAGATGTAAGTATTTCATAGTTTTCCTTTCTAGTATAAACATATTTTATGTAAATGTCACAGTTTACAAATGTAACGTTTGATTCAATTAAAATATGGTTATTGCAAAATTATGTAGTAGTGTTTTTCCTATTAGAACTATAAACATTCTCAATCCTACAGTAGAAAATTTTCTTTTAACAAGTGTACCACTTTGCAAGATTTAGACATATTGGATTAATTTGTAGGAATTGACTGTTTAGGTCAGAATGAAAATACTGAATTATGAACCATTTGTAATGGGACAAAGATGCACTGCATAAATAGGAAGAAACATACACAGTCACAAAGAAAAGAAACACAATTTTAGTAAAAACAAAGCAAGAGAAATAAAGCAGTTCATATAAAAAAGCACATCATTTTGTTACAAGCAACAGAAATTTCTTTTTCTTTTCTACTCAAGTTACTCCATTATTTTACAGAATCTGGATATTTAGAGGGATTTCAAATGATAAAGTGTAGCAGTACTGCATTTATTTTTTATCCCCTTATCCCAGTGTAAATAAAGCACCTCTTGATCAATGTGATATCAATTGTTAAAGCCTTCAAAAGAAAAACCTTCCAGGTGAAATCCTATTAATATACTAGAAATAAATACATATTTGGCTCTACATTCTTCCCTGAAATAAAAGCAAAGAGTATGCAAATATCGTAAGACATTAATAAAAAATTCTGACAGTTAAAGCAAAGGTGTTCATTAATAATTAAAATAAAAATAATGATAGAACACAATGCCTTTTTCTATCATGAAATGATGTTGGTCTACAATTACAATAACGCTGCTTCTCAATTTCACATTATTTTGTGGAAATTGAATGGAAAACAAAAGACAGTAAGATATTGCTTGTGCTATGGTAAAGAGAGCAGAGTGATATGAAATATTTACTATAAAAGCTTCTCCAGAAGTTAGTGACATACATTCAAATTCAAAACATTTCCATTTTCACAGCTCAACTATAATTAGAGTTTTGCATTCTACTTCTGTCCTTATGTAAAAATATCAAATACAAGAAAATTTAATGTATGCCAGCACAGTGCAAAAGTTTTTTCATAATTTCTCAGTGTAAGATCAGGATTTATTTGAACTTGACTGAATCACCCATGGACAGCAGAAATCACTATTTGTTCTTGCTTCAGGAAGAATCTTTTTCTTGACATGAAAATGTCACAAAGTTTCATAATGATAGTTTATGATGTCATTATAATTCCTCTCCATTCTTTAAAAACAGAGCATTAAGTCATTCCATTACACTGCTTTACTCTTAATCTTCTCCTTTTTCTAAAAAATTGACATATTTATCATTGATTTTCCAGCAGATGTTGTACTGGATGCCCTTTTTTAAAAAGTACCTCAGTTAATCTGACCTCTCTTAATGATTACTCACATATTCTTTAGTAAGTGAATAAAACTTTTCTTTCACAGATAGTAGGTACTTAATCCTCATTATTGAGAATATGCTGAAACCTTGAATGCTTGTCACAGATTCATTTTATAATCCTGGGGTTGGTTTGCCGTCAGTGATTTAAACAGGGGCTGTGCTCACAATAATTGATTCATTCCATACTTAAAGTCTTCTGCTGTCATTAAAATGACAGTACAACACTTGCTGTTGCAATTTAGTTTTATTTCAGAAAGGCTTAATTCTCTTCTGAAAATACATAGGAAGGATATAGAAGAAATCATTTTGTGTGTCAAACTAAAATAACAGATATTATTGTACAACTGTTAAGCTGCAAACATATTCAAAGCATGAACATGAACTAGATTTTGTGAACGAAATTTAAACCTCAACTGCATGAACAATGTTTTCTTCTATTTGCTTCAAATAACATTTTTAACCCCTTTAAAAATCTGCAGTTGAAAAGGAGTCTTAAGGTGTAGCTGCTACAGTTAATCATAACCCCAGACAAAATGCCACAGAATCTAAGCTGTTGTAATAAAGCTATTGCAATTTTGGGCTGACTGTGACAGTGCTACACATAAAAGCACGTCTGTTTATATTTACTCCAGCTAAAGGCATACAGACGGCATTCTTTCACCATGTGTTGTCTTTTCTGAAACAGGGAATCAAATGAGAAGTGTTTAACCGATTCCTCACTCTGTCAATGTGACATGCAGCTTTCATTTTCCTGAGTGTGTTTGACTAGGAGATTAACTAAGTGCTAAGGTACAGTAGATTCCTCTAAAGGACACAGCCTTGTTTTCCCCCTTAGGTCCTAGCTTTGTGCAGCTGTTGAGGAAATAGTTCCCAGTGAAATCACTGATTATTGCCCAGCAAACTACAGTTAAGTTAAAATTTCTAATTAATAATAATAAAAAAAAAGAAATTAAAAGGTTATAAATGAAAAAAGGTTTTGTACAGTTCTGCCAGTAATATTGTGCCGTGTTAATTTTAATGAAGCTTCATTAAAGTTCTCACATAAGTAAGAAAGATAATTGTTGTTCATTAACATTGTGGTTCTACACACAGATGAAAAATATGCTGGAAAATGTTAGCAAGAAGAAAGACTCAAATATCATTGGGATGGAAGGAGACAGTATAAAAGAATTAATTAAGCCACAAAAACTGATAGCTTGGTAAACTATCATAGAAAAAGGAGAAAAAAAAAAAATTAAAGCAAAGAAGTATCCTTTGCAACCTTGACGTGCCTGAATGGCAGACCACATGCAAAAGTATGAGGTCACTTACGACTGAATCCTTACCATAAAAGCAGCCAATACTCCTCCCACTGAGGTCTGTGTCTGATGTGCTTATTCAAGGGCAGAGCAGGGTCTTCATAATTTAGGCCATCTTTTTCACAGTGAGGTTAAATATAATAATTTGGCCAAAGATCACACTTGATCTGGAAGGGCTAAATTCAATTCTGACTATGCCATGGTGTGGCTTTCTGCTGTGATAAAATCCACCTTGTTTTTACTACTGTCAAATAAGGCATGTTAAAAAAAAAAAAAAAAAAAAAAAAAAAAAAGACTGAATTTTACTTGTTTGTACACCAGAATCATACACTCAGGTATCATTTAATTTTAATGGCTTTAGCTCTGTACACCTACCTCAGGAGCATGACAAAAGAGCTATCTTTTTCCCTATGCCTAAATGATCCCCAAGATTTCTTACTTAGGTCAATTGCCATTGGATAAAAATAGTTGGAATAAGCTTCAGATGCAGTTACATCTCTGAACAGATTTTCTTTTTGCAGTTATACTCACACACAAATCCGTGCCCTCTGGAAGCAGATCTTGCACAGCAAGTTTGTGGAGGAAAACGTCCCTGTCAAACTTACAATCATACATGAAGAGGAGTCTATAATAAAGATGACTACAGTTGTTGGGGGCGCAGGGACTGTGCTAATCCACTGTTGTAATCTTTTATAACTGCACACTCTCCACAAAATCGTATATTGCTTTTAAAGAAATAATCTCAAACATCTACCTTTCGGGTATTTACAAGTTTTTTTGATGATTGACCTTAATATTTCCCTGTAATAGAATCTTCTGTTTCTGAAACAGAGAAAAAGTAGCACATTTAATTAGTGGCAGAACTAAAAAGACCCCATGTAATGGGGCAAATCAATTTATTGAAGGAACTGGTAATCAAGAAAAATAAGTGTTTTGACAGCATGCTCCACAAGTCACTGAATTTCATTTAATCTTCTAAAGAAATCTGTAGATTTGGAATAAGCGCTGTTTCATGCAGATATATTCTTTATTCAGTGAAAATTTCAAAGTACTTATTTTGCCCAAAATACAGGTTTTCTGTTTACCAATATTAAAACTAATTTCTGCTAATATAGTTTTTTTTTTAGCAAATGCTTATAAAGTATATGCTAGAATAGATTATAAATAGTAAGAAAAGTAGCTGCAAATGCAAAGGCTAAAATTACTTTTCATTTTTTTCAATTAAAGTCCATAACAAGAAAATAATGCTGTCATTTAGTTCTCTGGGAAATGGTTTGCAAAATTGCAGTTAGAAATAATAGTAATCCACTGCTTTCTTGCTGAATGCTTTTGCTTTGCTTTCCCTAGAAATATCAGTAGAAAAGTTGTGCAGGAGCATTGTGTGCAGTGTTATAGATACCCCACCACCTGCCTCTGTAAAAGGATGCAGATACATATACTGCAGGAAAGTTTTGGTTGCCTTTTATATATGCTTATTATTTTATTTTTATTTATATTACTAGCAGCTGAATTGTATGTTTTGTTTAAGGGTTTCTTACACCTTTCAAAAATGTTTTATTTTTGTGCCTGAACTACATTCAAAATGTGTGTGTTACAATTGTAGTGGTCAGTACTTCTTTAGCTTTTGTTTGCAGCAGTCCTGTTCTTCCTCCTGCTCCATACAGTGGTTTGATGAGTGAAACATTTTACAAAAAGGATTGGAAATAGAAGGAGAAAGTCTCTTTGCTGCTGGCAAATAGTCTCCATACCGGAAAATGCAACTTACTGCTGTAGGATTAAAGATGCTGCACGGTAGGGTCTGAGGATATGCTGTGCTGGTGGTAAATCACAAAGCAGCTGAACAAATCTGCACCTAATAAAAACTTTCTGTGAAAATCCAGCCAGTGTTCTCACCTTGCATTTCGCTGTGTTAGTGATGCTCTACAAAGGAGAATAAAACTGATTAGCTAATTGTTAATCCAATAATTGTAACAAATAATTAGCTTTGTAATAATTAGACAGAGAAGCATATAGAATAAGAATTACATAAAATATCAACTCTCTCTTCTCCCTCCTCCCTCCCCTTCACGTTCATGACTACTTGGGTAAAAATATCTTTTATGTGAGATTCCAGACAGTGTTTTTTTCTTTTCTAATGAAAAAATTAAAAATAAATAAATTGGAAACCTAATACAATTGTGAACTGAACACTAAATAAGAATAACGAGGACAGGTTGTTTGCTTTGACCTTCTCTTCTTCTCATTATCTCTTCCTCAGGACATTCATACCTTGTTGTGACCCTTTGTAATTTCTCTTTTACTATAAATTGTTAATACAAAAATGCTGTGGCTCATGAAACTTCAAGTATGAAAATGCTATTCACTTCAGAAATAAAATCAGATTGACGTGGCAGAAGAAAACACTTTTAAAACTGGTGAATATTCAGCTCTGGATAGGATTCCCTGCTGCTTCAACCACTTATTTCTTAGGTGCTTGTCAGCCAGAACATCAATTCACTGCAGTTTCAAAATTTAATGCAATCTTTTATATTTCAAATTTTATGTGAATGTTCGTACTTGCATCGAAGCTATGCAATACAACGTTAAACAAAATGCTTAAAGCAGAAACAAAAAGATTATTCAGTTAAGGGGGACAGAGCCAGCTGGACTGGATGCTGTCCTACAAGCCCCGGTGGGATGAGGTGTACAGGCTGTACCTTGGGTATTTGGGAAACACTGAGCACAAGAGTAAAAGGGCCGCGGGGACTCCTTTTGGCCTGGCTCTTGCTTTTGAGACCCTCAGAACTAAAGCCTCTCTCATCGCTGTCTGAGCTCAGCCCCCTTGCTGAGACCCGGCAAACTCAACTGAGGTGCAGTGGGAGGCTGCAGCTTGTCCCTGCCTTGTCACCTCCAAAAGCAGCCACTTTGGAGTCTCCCCTCATTTGCATAGGGAGATTTAATTTCCATCCCTTAAATATGACGAATTGCTGAGATTTCCTTCAGTTAATGCTTTTAACAGCTCCCAATAAACTTCATTAATCAGGCCAGCTCTAGGCCCAACGTGCAGCCTGGAAGCAGCTAATTTGCCTGATGAGCCCACGACTTTAGTGAATAAACAGGTGGATAAGCCGAGGGTTTTATGGCCTTAATTACACTCTAATCAGTTCAGCGCTTGGCGGGCAAAAGGGAAGAGGGGAAGAAGAAGGAGGCGGCGGCGGCAGCAGCAGCAGCAGCAGCAAGCATCATTTCTGCTACAGCAGTGCCTCAGCCGTTCCTTTCTGCCTTTGCTCTGCACTCTCCTCCTCGCTTCGCCTTGCCAGACACTGCCTCTCCCCTCCTTCCCCCACCGTCGTTTTCCCTTTTCTCCTCTTTTCCCTCCCCACCAAACAACTGTCTGACGGAGGGAGATGCTGCTCCCTCTTTCTTCCCCTCTCCCCCCGCATCCCCCATCGCTCTCTCCCCTGCTCCATATTCTCCCTGTCACAGTTAGGCCGCCTGACAAATCACTGCAAGGGCAACCTAACTTTGAAGGACAAGACAAAGCTTTAGCATATGGTCCAATCCCCAGATGTTTGCCTCTCTCTCCTGCTCTCCCTCCCTCCCCTCTAGGAAGGGCTACTTGGGAAGCCCAGTATTTGTTTCTGTTTAATTTTTTTCCCCTCTCCTCTCCCTAAGTTATGGTGGGGGTCTCTAAACAGCAACGAAGGATGCTTCTCCCTTTACAGCTTCCCAGTGGAGGAAGGGGCAACGATGAGGGAAGAAGCAGCGGTGCTTTTTCAAAACTTAATGATGTTTTTCACAGCATTGGCCGTGGAGGTCTCGCAGCTGGAGGAGAAGTGTCACCTCCATGCTCCTTGGCCACCAACGGTGGCCCCCAAGGGATGTGGGGTGACTCTGGCCAGAGGGAGGGAGTCAGGGAAGCAACACTGGGGGCTGCGGGGTTGTGGCAGTGAGCTCACTGCAATTCCCAGCCCTGTTCACTTGTCAGGGTTTTCTCCCTGTGCTTTGTCCTTGAGTAGCAGAGTGTTGTACATCCCAGGCCATGGAAAATAAAATGGCTGTGCTCGCACCTGCTGGCTACACTTTGGAAAGAGAAGCTGTTCATCAAGTATGAATGACACATACCCACGCACACCTGAACAAAACCCAAACTTAACAGCAACAAAAAGGCATCACCATTTTCAGATGAACGCTGGATTGTGTAACTGGCTGCTAAAACTGGCCACAGATCTTAGAAAAAAATGGGTCTTTTCAACAAACTTATCATAAGAAGGATTTGTTTGAGCGTTGCATCTCAGCTGTCCAAGTCATATTAAGAGAATAAAAGATAGTATTCCCCAATACGCCCTTCTTCGTATAGTTTTTCATCCTGTACATGTAACAGTTTTTTTTTTTAAGTCTCAATACTGTCACAAAAAGAATTTTTTTTTTTTTTTTTTTTTTTTTTTCCCCCCACAAAAAGAAAACCTTTGTCCATGTTCAGAGGATTTTAACATTACTGTTATTTTGGAGGCTATGATTTTTCATTTGCAATTTGCATGAGTGTAGCTACAATGGCTCCTATTTATTTTCTCACAGGTATGTTACAAAGGACTTTTTCACAGCTGTATAATAAGTAACTACAGCGTATGAATCACTTCCATAAAAAAATGGTTTATATGGCTGGTGTATACAGTTAACTGCTGTGTATATATTATAAAGGAAAACATACAGCATTCTTTACAGATTAATTCAGAAGGTATTTGCTTTAGAAACGACAGCACTTCTTGCTTACACAAATTTTTAAAGAGATTACCATCATCTTTTACTTGCCGTTGCTTAAATCTTTTCTGCCCTAAAAAAACCGAGGCAATGACTCTTAAAATTATCAGTGCAAAGGAGACCTTTGAAGAAAGTTACACAGTATCCCGTCTTTTCATTTTCAGTGTTTTATGACTGTATGAACCTCAAGTGCACTTAGTGCAAGCTTTTTGTGTCTTGCTGTTATGATGAAGTGAAATTCTGACACTTAGTGTTGGATGTAAGTGAGAAGAAATGGATGGCTAAAACTTGCAGTCTTTACTTACTGTACCCAGATTAAATTGCTTGCCCCTTAATAAAATTACT
The DNA here is from genome assembly GCF_951394365.1 of Tetrao urogallus. NCBI lineage: Eukaryota > Metazoa > Chordata > Aves > Galliformes > Phasianidae > Tetrao > Tetrao urogallus. The sequence continues at coordinate 19,000,062 of NC_136814.1, forward strand.
TCTTGTCTAGTTACATTGCCTTGATAGAACAGGGGCTGTTGCTATCCTGCTGTTCATTTCCAGGTCTGCATATTGCATTGCTGTTTGGTAAACAAATCAAATTAAGACATTTTTCACAATGCAAGAGACTTCCTTTTTCCCCCCCACAAGTTCTCCAAATTCTCAAAGTGGCTCTGGAGAAATACAAACGCACAAAGCGACAGGCGAAGCGAGGCCCATGCTCAGCACTCAATCATCCCTTGTCACAGGTGCAGCCACTATGCATTATCCTACCATGATTGATAGAGTGGGTTTGTGCAGACTGGGGGAGCTGGGCATGGCTCAGATGGGGCCCTGTCATCCTGGCTCCATTTCATGCTACCTGTAGGGGAAAGGGAAACTTCATTGGGATTGGTGATTCAAGACTGCTCAGAAATTTTTTTTTTGCAGCTAATGTAAAGGTCATATTCCCTATAAGTTAAATGTAGATTCCAGCTTTACATGATAATGATAAGAAGTCCAGAGTCTACTTTCATCAATAGTAATAATGAAGAAAAAGTTCTTTCATTATATCAAGCTTTCTTTTAATCACTGGTTTTAGTTCAGAACTTATTCAGTGGGCAGCGTACTTGAATATTTTCCCTTATCTTCTGATGAATTTATTCACCAGTTACCTGACATAAGCAGCACATTTTTGGTGCAGTGCTGCCCTTTTAAGATGCAACTGATGTCAATGTTACTGGTGAGAAAAATAGCATAAAATAAACAAAGTAGATTTTTCCCCATAAAACTCAAACTTAATAAAATTCTATTCCCAGTATATAACAGGTGACGAGAACGTCTACCTGAAGGAACTACTATTGCTCTAGGACATAATGTAATAATTTATGCAGTTAGAATCTTTGACACATTTTTGTTCAACTGGGGAGAATAGTTTAGGTTTCTTTGCCTATGATCATTTGAGATCCTGACTAATTGATGTAAGATCAAAGGTGACAACAATCTCACCAGTATTATGTAAAACGTGCAATATCCTCCAGTTCCTTCATTTCTTTCTGAAACGGCCAAAGGCAAAATAAGTTGCATAAAAGGTCTCCAGTTTTAAAATGGTAAATTTCTTTCACTGGGAATTTTATATGATCCAGAAAGATTTTTACCGATGTTTACAAACTTAATAAAAATGAACATAAAAATATGATTGCAAGTGGTCCTGAGGGAAAGCAGAGCCTTGTTTTGTTTTGAAGTATTAAAGAATTACAGCAATATGGAATGACATTTAAAAATGTGATTTTAAGATCTAGATTTCGTGATCTAGATTTGCAATAATTATTTGCTGCAAGGAGCAACTAATTGATGAATCCTAATTTGTCATCCTATGAAGTCTCCCCTCCCCCATTTCCTTCCTGTGGGCAAAAAATGCCTTGAAATATGAAAGCAAGGATGCTGCGTATTTTACACCAACAAAATAAATGGTGATAATCACTTCTCACTACAGATTGTTCTTTTAAATAATCTTAGTTTATTTTTCTGGTTTTGTTTTATACTACTGAGAGCAAAAATGCAAGTTAAATAAATCAACACTGATTCCAGAACATCTACTCTGTGCTATAGTTTGTGCACTTAAATAATTTGCAAGGAGTTTCAGCAACCATGCCAAACCAGCAATTATCTACATTCTTACTCTTATAAACATGGAAAGATTGTGTGAGGTTTTTTTTTGTTCTTTTTTTTTTTTTTTTTTTTTTTTTTTTTTTTTTTTTTTTTTTTTTAAATGAGAAAGGTGTGCCTATTACATTGTAGGTCCTTCAGGGAGGAAGGAAAGTAACAAACTGATCACGTATAAGCATCACTTCTTTCCCTGCCCCTCACCTATCTTGTTAAACATTCTTTTCAGAAAGTATACTTACCTGTGGTTTAAATCATGCCTTTGCAAGCGAGTGCTACCTAAACATGTAAAAATATGAAGCAGCTCTTCTTAAAAAATACTTATCACTATAGCCTAATCAACATCACCCCGGAGTAGTCCATCATAGCTAATTCAGTGAGCCCTGCTTTACAGCTGCCACAAAGCAACAACCAGTAGTTATAAAATGCTCACGTATCAGGATATTCCTTTAACATCTCATTTATTATCGTAGCATGAAAAATGTCCCCTTCCATTTATTATAATATCACTGCATTATAAGTCTTAGTCAAAGAAATTATTTGTATATACACATATAAAGATGCAGTTTTCTGGTAGAACAGAGAATTTCTCTAAAATGTTATCTTTCACACCAATGAAATGGGAGCTTATTAAAAGGAGGATGGCTAAAGTTGAAGAGAGTTGAATGCAGAGGTAGAAGATGATCACTTAAATGAGTAACTAGGAGGTTGTTTGATATTTTTCACCCCTGTGCTTTATGGCTATTTTCTGTTGGCAAATGTAGGCAAAAAGCAGCTATAAACAAAGACAAGAAACACAGACAAACAGACTCACATAAGCATAGGTTGAGATCCATTGCCTTTACAAACATATGATAGACCCAGAGGCAAAACCAAAGCTGCCAACACAACTACTAAATTAGCCTGCCAAAGAGCCAGATGCTGCAGCTGGAAAAGCATTTTCATTGTTTTAGCAGCTGCATACTGTGATTGCTATCCCAAAGGGGGGAGAAGGAACTGGGAGTATGGTTATGAGCTAGATGGTAGTCAGTTACCTTTCTCTATGTGCATCTGCATAGAGGTATGTATATACATAAGTAGCACAGCAATTATTTTGATTAGTGGAATGTACTATTTTTGATATTTTTTTCCCAAAGATTATTAACAACTGTTAAGGGAGTCATGTTAAAATATTGACTAGTATATATATATATATATATTTTTAAGAGCTGTTAGCTAAGAAAGGTATGACTAACATTCACTTGCATGCATTATGGTAGCCACACAACTACATAACCTTATCTTCCACATCCTCCACCCCTGCCCCATGCATGAAGTATTTTGATTCAGAAAACGAATCAAAACAGTCCAAGCATATTTTAAGTTATGTTTAATGACTACCAGCCTGTACAAGGGTGCTGCATCTAGATCCTTAGGAAGTTCAGGGCCTAAGGCTGTAAGCATCACTCATGCAGGGTCATTTGTGAGAATGAGGGTGACTTGGGCAGCCTGCATGGCATGCAGCTCCTAAGGCTGCAGGAGTCATCTTATTGCCTGTCTGCATCAAACAACAATGGGAGGCTGAGCAAATCTGCCTCTGCAGCACAGTCCTTCTACCTGTATCAAAAAAGAAGGAATGGGAGTTCCCGTTTCAACTCTTCTCAAGCCTGTGGTTTGTACATCTACAGTGCTCAGCCTAGGTTACAAAATAGCCATGCAGCTCCTTCTACAATGAGGGGATATATATTTGAATTTACAGAGACTTCAAAGACAGATGTGTGTAATTTATAGAACTGGCCCATGCACAATTAAGAAACATTGTAGATGGACTGGTATCCCAGTTCTTTTTCTGAGCAGCAGTACAGATCTGTTCTCTGAAGTAATGAGGAAGCCTTTATATGAAATTAGAGTTTAGGAAAGTATGTACTACAGCCTCCTTGGCTAGATAATTACATTTTTATCATTATAATGACCTGCCATACTAATAAAGTTGTTGGGTTTTTCTTCCCTCAAAAAAGTTCATCAACCCTATAAGGGAAAGGACTAGGGGGAAAAAAAAAAAAAAAAAAAAAAATCAATTGAAATCATTATTTCATAGGCTAGATTTTTTTTTTTTTTTAAGTGATCATTTAAATGGTTGTATATCATTTACATACTATCTGTACCATAGAAATGGCACATTAAAAATCCCAAACTGAATACGTGTAGATACTGGCTGGCAATACTGCAAGTATATCCATAAGTAACTGCTTTTAGAGAGAGCAGAGTTAGGTATGTATTTAAGAAATTAAAATAAAGAATCTGAAATAATGCTACATACATTAGCTTTCAAACTTGCCTTCTGAGTGTAGGAAAGGAGTTCTTTGCAGAGGAATAGTTTCTCATTTTCCTGCTCTCAGTTTTTACCGGAAAATAACGGTGTTCAATATCTGATATGAAGAGGAGTAAAAGGGTTTCTTTTTAAAATAATGGTGCACAGAGAATCTGGGCTCCACCAAATTTAGAGGCAGCAGTTTTATGTGTGTCTGTCTAATGGTACAGTTAAGAGATTTTCAGTGAGAAAATGCTGTTTTCTTATATTTATTTTTTTCTATTTTTTCTATTTTCTCTCTTTTTTTTCCTTCCTTTTTTCCTCTATTTTTCTCTTTTTTCTTTTTTTCTACGTTTAGTGACTGCTTCATTTTGTTGACCCCAAATCAGTCATGTCTCAGCCCAGTGGATGCAAAGAAATAATATGCAAAGAAAAGGAGAAGGCGACTTCCATAGGAAGTCATGAGGCAGATGAAGAGCTTTTGTTCGCCATTGGGTGGAACAGTTGTGTCTCCCAGTAGGCTGAACAGGCCAGCTGATACATCCAGAGGGGACGGGTGTCAGGCTGGTGCAGGTGTCAGTGGCTGTCGGTGAGTGATTGCACCATCAGCCTCCTACCGTGATCCATCATGCGGGCCCAGCCGGTGAAGAATCACAGCCTCAGCAAGGTGCAGAGCCCAGCAACATATCATTAAACAAGGTTACCACCGGCAGATTTGTTCCCATGATCAATCTGGTCGATAACCGTTCCACCTCGCTGTACATTTTCCCCCCTTTAAAGCATAAGCAAGTATTATGAAAATGGTGTCAAAACAATGTAAAGCTTGAGGGAGACTTCATTTCTCCTGTGGCAAGCTGTGGGTCCCCTGTAAATCCCTTAAAAATCATGAAGAATAAGTTTTCTGCAAAAATTTGTCCTGAGAGTCATCCTCTGAGCTCATTCATATTTTATGTCTCGGGGCTGGTTATTTCTGATTCATTATTGGGTGGAATTTTTTTCCTTAAATTTCCATCTCCAGAAAGAAATGTGCGGATTTATATTATGTATTAGGATCTGGTGTGCTGTACAAACCTTCCATTTAGACTCATTCTTAAGCAGTCTCTCAGAGGAGAAAGGTAAGACACCTATTTCTGTTAATGCTTCATTTTAATTCTAGTCTCCTGTATTAACAACCTGTCAGATCTGAACAGATCTTCTCCCACTGTGCCTCAGTCATCATCCTCATGCTGTGTACAAACACCCAGGCTCATGAAGATCCCCACATTTGTACTCACCCTAAATCAAAAAATCTCCACATACTTGCCAGGCTGACCGCTGTTTCTGTTATGACAGCTGGTATCAGTGCCCTGGGAGAAACTGTGGGATCCAAGTGTCCCTCAGCAGATAGCAGGCCACCAAAGGGGTGTTTGATACAATCATGATAGGAGAGACGAGGGCCAAATCAGAGAGTTTTATAAACTAACAGGCAACAGCAACCAAGGTAGCTTTCTCCACAGCAGGTTGCAGAGCTTTGGGGAACACAGGTGCAAAGGAACACAGAGCTCTCCCTTCCCTCACCTGTTTTCACTAGTGCAGTAAAGTCATATGCTCTGCAGAAACACAAATACACTTTATGGAGGGAATGAAAAACACACGCATAGAAACGGCAAAGTAGACTTGAGTTGGTGACCCTTTGATAGTCGTGCCAATGACCATGCAAATTTGCAGAGCCAGGCAGGCTTTTATACCTTTGTGTGGTAAAAGGTAGATCACAGGTGTTGTTAGCTCCTATCCTTGCACATAGCTATAACTAAGTTATAGTTGTCGTGTCAATATTTTGCAGGGTCAGAGCCAGACCGCATAATTTTTCAAATATTTCCAGGTGAAACAAGAAGCCCAGCTGAAATGCTGCTTCTGGAAGAAAGCAGCAGCTTTCTGCAGAAAAGAATCTCATAGTTTTCACCTGAAGTATTATTTTGAAAATGGCTTTGTTACATAGACAAACAAGACTGGATAAACACTTGTGCTGCATACCCTGTTTTTACTACCTTCCATTCTTAAGGAAAGAGAGGCTAAAAACCATCAGAGAAAGAATTCCAAGATGTGTGTTTCCTTTGGTTTGACTAAATTAGCTTTAAAAGTTTTCCCATACAGACAGCTTGAACATGCCTATGAAGGAATGGCTGTTGCTAAACCTGCCTGACTTTCTCATCAATAAGGGTAAGATTGAGGGCTGGGGGGAAAATATGACACATACTTTCACATATACTTTGCTCTCATTTTCACTCCAGGCCAAAAATTGTCCTGGTTTCAGTGTCAACACATACATGCAGGCTGAGAGCCTCCAAGCAGTGGATGCTTCATTGCTGCTTCAGTCTTAAGGGCTCCTCAACATTACAGGTGCCACAGTTTCAAAACCAGTGCTTTCCTGGGTACTAGGAACCTGTTCTCCTGCATGGACCCAGGAGATTTAAGGTTTGTCTGAACCGTATGATTATGCTTATAGCAATTATATGGCAAAATAACGCAGTAATGTTGTATTCTAGTAGGGTAAAAGCTGTACAGAACAATAGCAGATGAAAAAGGAAAAGTTACTCACCCCTTCCAATAAACCCTGACAGCTCATGAAGAGTGCAAGTGTTATCCAGAAAAATATTACTCCCTTGGCTGCTAACTGCTAATGAGGTTGAGGAGGGTGGATCCAGGCTCCATCTCTTTCAGTCGTGCAGGTGTATTGCATGCACCTGAGCTTCCTGGGCTAGCCACACCTTCTCACCTGGTGCTCAACCATTGGCTCAAGCTGTGACCTAGCAATTCCCCTGCAACAAGAAAATATAACCAAAAGGTTATGTAAAGCCAAGAATTTATTGTCAGCACTATTGAAATCTTAGCAGTCTGCTCATATAATTGTTATTGGTATCTTAGTTCAGATTCAACAGCTACAGAAAGAGTGAAAAAAAGAAAGAAAGAGAGAGAATGAAAATTTTCTTTTTGTAGAACTCATTTGAACTTAACAACCTGGAAAGTATCACTACCACTCTAGAGAGGTGGGCACACATAGAGCACCTTTATTCCTTGTCACAGCTGTATGAAAGTGTCTAGCTTGACCTAATAACACATAAAATAGAAAATATAGTACAGGGTGGTGTGAAGGTCTTCCCCCTTTATCTTTGTTCCCAGAAGACAGTCTAACCTTGAGACATCCATGGTCAGGCTGGATCAGGCTCTGAGCAATCTGATGTAGCTGTAGATATTCCTTTTCATTGCAGAGAGTAGGATCAGATGATCTTTAAAGATCTCTTCCAACTCAAACAATTCTATGAGTCTATGAAAGGATATGAACATTACCTCGCATCTCAAATGAATACTTCTTGTTGTTTTGAGCAACTCAACAGTTTATAAAGAAGGCAGAGGCTGTTCCAGCCAAGAACAAACTTCAGAGGCAGTAAGATCTTTCACTGAGAGATGATTATGAAATGGTAGGAAGAAAGAAATATCTGTACCTGTATCATTTAATCCTTAGCAAGACCAATTCATTCAATGGGCTGCTCTTTGGGTCCTACTCTGAGGCTCACACTTGCTGAAACTGTGAAGCTGAATACTAATAGTTATGGGTTGCAACACTGAGAACTGTGATTAAACCCAAAGCATGTCAGATCTTTTACAACCCATTGAATCATTTCTGAATATAAATTGCTGAAGAGCCTCTAGGTGAGGAGAGTATATATGGGTCCTGATTTATACTCTAAAATCAAAGAAGAACCTTCAATAAGCTCATAAATGCAGAAACAGAGTAAGTGGCTCAAGGTGAAAGTGAAGTTTAAAACAAAGGTTGAGCTGGTCCAAAGTAACTTCAGTCTGGTGTTTTATACTGTATCAGTATCTGAGCTGCTCCTGGAACACTCAGTGACTTGTAGGGAGACTGAGAAGTTAGCAGTGCATCACTGGGGTCTTTGAATAAGATATTGGCTTTGAGGAGTCAGTGGAGATCACCACATGTTACAGGGAGGTTGGGATTTGGGGCCTGGCTCCCAGTGAGGATGTAACAGACTTTATCTTGGATATTACCTAATTTATTAACCTCTACTCAAAATTTTAGGTAAATCACCAGTCATAATGATTCTTTTTTCCCTCATTGGAGAGCACATCTAGATTGATAAGATAGCTGATATTTTCTAGGCTAGCTCTTAAATAGTTGTTTTATTAAAGTATTCACATACCTGCCTTTTTATTTCTGGTGATGTAGAAGCAGAACTAGAACTTCTCTCCATCTCTCTTGAATATTTTTGGTCCTGAAGTTCATGAAAGTGAACAAGCAATTTAGGAGACTTACCTGAATTATGATGTTGGTTTGTTTCTGATGAGTTTTAGAACTTTTCTTTTTTTTTAAATTCACTTCCCTAACTTTCAAAGACATTTCACTGTATTCAATATTTTAAAATATTTCCTTAGTTCGCAGTTCAAAATTGGGTCATGCACAATATGCACTTGTGCATTTTAAGGGAACTTTCATGTTATCATGTTACAGAAATCAGTGATAAGGGATTAATCAGTTGCGTGTTTATGTTCTGTGTTTGTTTGTTTTCCTGTTTGTTTGCTTGTTGTTTGTTTAACCTACAGTGAATTCAGCTGTGGCAATCATTGCTGGTAAAGCCCGTATCAAGACCTCATCCACATGATCTGCCAATAGTGGACTTCTAGCCTGTATTGATATATGCACTAGAGAATTGATTGCCTGCCTCAGTAGATAAGAACGTGTATTGTTCTTCAGTGGGTGTAGTGCATTACTCTTTCCTGGCTAATGTGATCTCAGACTCCTTCTCAATAGCATAATTCCACCAGTCAAACCAGATGACAAAATATAAATTTTATGGACTTGTAGTCCTCAATTTATAATCCTTTGTAAAAGACAAATATGGATGAATGAAGTTTCCCATAATGAAAAAAACATAAAATTTCACAGTCAGCCGAGGTTCTCTTTTTTTGATGTGTTTCTCATGTTCATTCTTTTAGCTTTTCTTTAGATTTAATTTCCTTCTTCTGACAGTAAACCTGTGATAGCAGATCTAATTTTTCTGTTAGTTAGTAAAGAGTAAGTCCCAGAACTATACAAGATATTAATGTGATTAACTCCTGGATGAGTTATGGCTTCAATGCAGCATTGGTTGTAGCTTCCTAATAGTCATGAATGATTCTTGTAGTTCAGAAATATTGAAGATTGAAAGAAAGACTCATAATTTAACTTTTCCAGCTAATAAATGGTGAATAGTTCTGTAACAGTGTTAGAAAACTAAATTATATTTACTCACATATTTTTATCTGATTATTTTTTTCTTTACTTGAAGTGGAAAAACATCATTAAAATCTTATTCATAAATGTTTTTGTCATAATCACTGTACATACATTTCTCCACTATAAAGTTATTTCTAACTCCTCCTTTAGAAGGGAAATTATTTGGATCCTGATCCCAAAACGTCAACACATCTTTAAATCTACAAAAATAGGGAACTTCTTTATCCCATTTACTTGAACATTATTCAAGGCCAAGGTAAAAATTTGTTTCCATATACTCAAAATAGTACTGCTGCATGACTTCATACCTCAGCTCCCTGTTGTAAACCTTCATAGTATGCAGCCCACGAATCAGAAATTCTTCAAGAATCACCCAACCACAGCTTAGGTAAAATTTATTCTCCATGGAAATTTTTCATGAAAATCAATCAAGGAATTTTTCAGATTCAAGTGGCCTCTACTGCTCACCATAAATTTAATCCCCACAGAGTATGATACACTCTGTATAGTGTCTCATCCTATATGTGTATTTGTTTGCTTGAAACCTTGATAACAGTGAGCAATAACACTCAATAAAAAGGGTAAGTGAGGGAAATTATTGCAACTAATAAACAGTTAGAACCTACAATTAACATCTACAATGAATTTTTATATTTCTTTTTACTACACATTCAGAAAATGAAGAATGCTCATTATTGGCAGGGGACCATATAATTCCAACCATTTTTATTAAGTTAAATCCATGGAAGTCAGCAGGGAATTCTGCTGAAAACAGAATGGACCAGTAAGGTCTGTGGAATGGGCTGACTGAGGAAGAATACTGCTGTTTATAAAGCCATTTCACAGCACTTATCATTACCTTTCGGTGCCAGTGATGTTACAAAGAAGCAGGACTGTGAAAGATGTCCTTTCCAGGGGTGGTACATGGCTCCATGTTAGATTTCACAGGCTACCACGTCTAGTTTGGGAACTGTTTCTCAGCCAGGAAAGCCAGAGTCTGTTTTTTAATGACAAAATCTACAGATGTTTATCACTAATGACATTGAGAATTGAAACTACATGACCCATATATATAAGATTTCAAATGGCCTAATTGCATTCTTAAGGGTATAGTAGTAGTCAATCAGCTGCAGGATTGTTAATCAACATTCCTTAAGATGACTTCTATTAAAAAAAAAAATAAAATTCTTCTAAATCAAGACAATATGTATCAGCAACACTGAAGTTATTTTGAAGTTATTCTTTTTACTATCTGTCCTCTACCTCCCTCCCTAATTTGCCCCAAATGCCTCAAATTTGTTAGGGTTTTTGCAATAGGTTGGCTCTGATATTCTCTACAGTGCTGTCAAATCCAGTTTCAATTAATTAACTTCTCAAATATCTTAACTTGCACAAAACCTGTGAAGTGCCGCAATACCCTTTAGTCATTACAGAAAATTAACTGAAATTTGAAAATCTTGGTATCCCCTATGTGTTAAATGATTCTAGAGAAAGGTATTAACCATGGCTGGCTTCAACACCCAAATCACGTGAATACTTCTGTTTTTATAGCAGTGAGATTGAAAAAGAAATAATTGAACAATATTGAAACAAAATCTTTAAACCATAAGACGATGAACATAACAGAAAGATCCGACCAGTTGGAATGTGCTTTACTAACATAAAATAAATCTATATCAATACCAGCTCCTGGATTAACCTAGTCATATTTTGGAGTTTATTCCTGTTTTATAAAAAGTTCTTCTATTTCCATTTCCTATCTGGGGAAATGAAATAGACCAGAGTGAGCAAAATGTTCTGGTATGCCACAATAACTCTTCAAGCAGATATACCAGAATCTCCCAATGAGAGAATTTGCAATCCAATAACAGTATGAAAAATTCTGTATCAATACCTTTGAATTCCCATTTAAACCATAGCTCATACTTGGATAGGCTATGGACTGATCACGAGAAAACAGTAAAACTGACTGACCTCAGAGTTCCCTTTGGGGTTGAATAATCTGAATCAAAAGGGAATACATTCACTAATTTCATTTCTAGTAACAGAAGAACAGGACTCATATATTCTAGGTACCAAAGATTAAAACTTACATTATTAGAACAAAGCAGCTGTATATCAGTCTGGTTTAACTGTGGAAGTTTTGAGAAGTTCTGGTTGGAAAATGCATGGATACTGAAGCATTATGAATACAGAGAAAATGTCTGAGATTCAAAGGAAAAATGAAGGAAATAAGTTTGCTTTATCACTGAGCAAAGAGAGGTTCAGTGGTGAGGTTCAGCCAGAAAATTTGGAGGGTTCAATGATGAGCTGTACTCAGTATATGTAGATCCACAGAAGAAAGACTGTGCTGTACATGAAAGACTGCTATGCTTGTCCGTTTAGATATAATGCTGAGCATATTCTTGGAGCACAACAACTTATTGTAAGAAAAAACAATGTTAAGCAAAATCACATAACAAGGTAGAGTTCTGGGAAAGGGCATTAAAATGTAAATAAACAGATATATCTTCCAGATGACAAGTGAGCCCAGTGATGAAAAAAATATGAATAACAAATGATTAATTAATGAAATTAATTGATGTCTGAGATTCTGAAAATGTTTACTTGCAGAAGGCAAATATCTGAAGTCTTGAGGAATGCATTTTAGCCATCTTTTGGCACAGAAGCTTCTTAGAAGTGAGACAACTCTAAAGAGGCAAAAAAAAATTCTGACTTGTAGAGTTATTGGTTACTACCAGCCTTCTTTATTAAGATAACTATCCTCATGGCTTTCTGTGCATGTTTCACCTACATGATATTCAGATATTTTTGTGTCTCATAACAGAGAGCCATAAGCCTAGCAGCTCAGTGCCCAGCGACAAGACCTTCCTTAGCTAGACAATGTAATACCAGCTTGGGGTTATCGAAGTGCGTAGATACAGCCAGGTGGCTTATCAGAGACCTTGAACTTGGTACATGATTAGAAAGACTGCTTGATACTTTTACCACAGATGTTTCTTAGAGTGTTCTTCCTGATTTGGACTGAATTCTTATCAACAAATTATTCTACTTACTGATTAAAGTCAAATGGAATATTAATTATTTCAATTTAACTTTTGAATTGCAGATATAAAAAATTAAAATATTTAATTAGAAGGATATAAATAAGTTTGATATTTGGTCTTGGTGTTTTATTATACAGAACTTCATAACACAACACACAGCACAGAGCAAACAAGGAAGCAACAGAAGCAGGGAGTGGTAATCTATTGAAGGTAGGTAGGAGGACCATTTGTTCACAGCAATCTTAAGCAGTCAGTATTTTGAAGAGTTTACAAAGAATCCCTGCAAGTGACTTGGAAACTGTCCTTGCTGTTACTTAGGGACAGCTTTCTGTTTGCAAGAATGGACCGTCCTAGTCCTCTCTTTACTGCATTAAGAACTGTGGGTAGTGTGCCACTGATTTGTTTGCAGAATATACTCATCCTGTTGTTTCTACATCCTGGCAAGCTGTAAACATTCTTATTTATTTTTTTCTCCTTTTAAATCTCCCTCTTTCTTGTTTTTCCTCTTTTTCTTTCTTGTTCTCCTTCACTTGCTCCATCTTTGTTTTGCATTATATCATATATGAATATAGAGGTGACTAATTTCTAGTTATCTTTTCTAATACAAAATTCAGCATGATGGGATTTTGCATTTTTCAGAATCATCATTACTTAAAGCAGAACAGTGGAGAGAAGAATACAACTTAATACACAGAAGGTCATAAAACATATTCATTGGCTACACTAGATGAAAAATACAGTTAATATTCATAACATTCAGGAAATTCTATAATCTAGTTACCCTTTTCTCATTTTTCTAATTCACCTGTGAAACTCAAAGATGCAGGATACACAGGAAAAAAATAGGCTAATACTAATTTAGTTTGAAGAATGATGAAATCAGAAGTAGATGTGGGTAGAATTTATGAGGACTGCACCTTCATATTTAAGACATAAACTAATTAGCAGATGAGGTTAGAAAAGCAAATCTAAGTCCATTCCTGATCATGTGACAACTGGCAGGTATCCTGCTTCACAAATGTTTTAGCCAGTTTCAATATGTAAATTTTAGTAATGGAAATGTTTTGAGTTTTTTTTTAGTTTTATTGAAAACCTCTATGCTGTTTAAAATTCCTGGAATGACAAAATAGAAACAAACACTGAAAGAAATATAATACTGCCAATTTGAATGCTACCTAAACACAACGTAACCTCTCCCCAGGCCCAGATATTCATGGTTTTGTTTTATCATGTTGTTCTTGTATTTGATGCATTCTTAAAAAACTCTTTACATACTTGCTTCTCCACTGATGGGTAAACCATGCTAAGTGCAGAAATAATTGCAATGGATGGTGGTAAAGAGGGCTCAGTACATATTTAGAAGAATTTCATATGGACAGATCATGTTTGCTGGTCATTAAACTATGCTTTGTATTATCTCTGATACTTCAAGTCACAGAGGAGCTCTCCCCATGCTTTCTCTTGTTTGTTTTTCAGGAGGCAAAATCCAGGCAGCTGGTTCCTGTCCTGTGATCACATTGTTGGCTGTGTTTTTTCTCTAGTGTATCTGTATGCTATGCCAGCCAAAATTTACCTACTACTGCTTTCACACAGACCTCATAATCACTTCAACAACATATGCCAAATTTTATTGAGTATCTTTTTCATGAAGCAATTTCACACAGCGTACATCCAGTTCATACCTATCTGCCTACCACTGAACTTCCTACACCAGCTTGGTTAGTCTGGGAGTTAGGAATGCAAAGTTCAGTTCACAACATCAAATGAAAGTTTTGAAGTTACTGAAAATGTGTAGAGGCATTTCTGGTTGTTTTTGAAGAACTTGAGTTTAAATGCTGATCATTAGATCGTCAGTAATTCAAACAATTGCAGATAAGACCAGGTCTTTAATGAGCTCTCTAATTCAATTTAATGACTGCTTTTCACCTAATCTAACTTTAAGATTTCACCAAGTATGACTGAGTGTTACTCTTACAGGAAATACATTCTTCATGTTTTACAATTATATTAACTGCTAAGTCTCTTGCAGTGAACATCCAATGTCTCTTGGCTGTCTATACAGTGATCCTTTTTTAAAGCAATATGTTCTGTCTATGATCTCATCTGTCTGAATCATAGACTTTCTGAACCATTTTTTTAACCATTTATACTGAAGTTTTATATGTGACTTTTTTCCTAGTAACTTTAATTTGAAATAAATATTGTCTCATTTTGTCTGCATTTTTTCTGTATTGGCTACCTATAGTTATGTATGCAACTTGGGTTTTTTTTGATGCTAATTATCTTAATGCTCACAACCTGTAACAAGGAAAAGAGGTAATGTCTTTAAGTTGTGCAAGGGGGGGTTTCAGGATGGACATTGGGAAAAATTTATTGTAAGAGTGGTGATGCACTGGCAGAGTCTGCTCAGGGAAGTGCTGGAGTCAGTGTTCCTGGAGGTGCTCAAGAATAGTCTGGATGTGGCACTGAGTGACATGGATTAGTGAGCTGAGAGATGATGGGTGGATGGTTGGGCAAGATGATCTTAGAGGTCTTTTCCAACCTTAATGATTCTATCATTCTCTGATTCTAAGGAATAATTACTGAAAATTGACACTGAGACATTCAACTTTGAACAGTTATAAAATTTAACTCAGAGATCCAGGACATCAGATACTAAACAGGCAGAGGTTCATTCCTGACCTGTGGATAGAGACTAAGCTGTGAAGAGCTGTAACATTTCCATATGTTCAATATAGCCCATGCTTCTCCAAAGTGGACATTCATATAGCTGGCAGGAAGGAGAAAACAATTGCCCACATGTAAGGAAGACTGTCATTTGTTTGCAGCAAGGAATGTGTAGATATGCAGGCTCTCTTTGTTGGCATAGGTAACTCCTGATTTGGAGGGCAGAATAGCTTTCTCCTTACAAGCCCAGCAGAAAGAAGTGCTGTTTGATGTGCTCAGCCATGCATCTCATGTGAGCAAAGAAACACATACCACTGTAATTCTGATGGGATCATAATTACTTACATGAAAGAGAATCGTTGAGATATGGGACATACTACACTGAGGCTGCGGAGAGGTTAGAAGTTTTGACTTGCCAATAAAATCTCCATGTAAAAGTCTTTAGTTACTATAAAAGCCAGTGATGAAAAATCTAAGAAAGGACTAGATGTCACAGTGGTTAATCCTCCTCTCTAGTATCTGACCTCTGTAGGGCTAGAAGTAAAATAAGTTAAATGAACTCTGCATAATTCCTTGTGGTTATCTGTCACAAAGCCACCTCATGATTCAGCACTAGTGTCAGACCGACTGGAGGAGGCTCTGCTGCCAGAGCAAAGGGCAGCAGCAGACCAAGACCAAAGCATCACCCACAGGCAGCTGTGGGAGGGGAAAAGACACTTTATCTTTTTTTCCACTGATGTTTTTGGCTCCAAATTCTGGATGTTTGAGAATGCAATCACTTGTCATACTCCAACTTCGAGTTTTCGACGAGACCTTAAGAATCATGTTGAAGAAGGAAGGGTGTATTATAATTGTAAATATCAATAGTAATAAAAGTTTATTAAAGGTCATTAAAATGAAAGGGGATGGCTATAGATCTCATCACTCTGAACTGACTCCCTCCTCTTGTGTTAATTAGAAAACTCAGATAATGGTTCTAATGGGGGAGTGCAAGGGAAATTTAATTACGAAAGTTTAATGGGCCACTATCTACTTCCTGCCAGATTAAAAACTGATGATTTACACCATTTTAGATACTACTGTGGGATCTCTAACAAAATATGTTGCAGCATAAAGAGTAATGCAAGAATTCACCTAGAATATTTTGTTCACTTTAAAAACAAAGACGTATCTCAAAACTGAACAGTTAAGAACAGAGCTCTGACTACCAAAACTGAGAGAAACTATAAGCCATATTAATTTATTTAGTTCAGTGTTTATTATGACCAAATTAAGAATGTATTTGCATAAGGAGAAATGCCTGTTCTGAAAAATAAAAAAGAAAGAAATAAAAGAAATAATACCAATTTGAATTAGCTTTGAGATCGTTTATCAGATATAAAGCAAATCTGGAAAAGTAATGTTAAATTTGAGAAATTCTTGGATTGGAAGTTTTGTTCACAAACATACAGTCTGGCTGTTCAGTGCATAGTCTACATCTCATCAAATTTCTTGTCTGCTTTAAATAAGATAGACCTGTAGAGAACTATTCTTATGTAATATTTTTGTCTTAGAACTTATGTTAGACTTTGAGAAATAAAGACACTTCAGGCATTCATGTGAAACAGATAAAATCAGTTGGTTTTAAGTACTTATGTCCAAGTGCCCTAAACATTCATACTATGGGGAGTTGCAGCTAGTCAGAACCCTATAATTACTCACTTTTTGGAGAACGTTGCAAAGTGGCATCTGAGATCAGTGGTTTTTTTTTTGAAAAATTAGTCTTAACCATCTCATTAAGAGCAATACTTCAATGAAATCTGCATATAAGCTCTAGGAATCTTTCTTCAACCTACCTTCATTCCTACCTGCTGTTTCTATCTAATTCCAAGGTTTATACTTTAACTCCACTTCTTAAAAGAGGAGATTATTTTTAGTGAAAACACTGGATAATCAAGTAAAATTCTATTTGCTTTTTTTTTAAATTAAATGTTTAACTCTAAAATTCTTTATCAAAAAGAGGAACAAAAAATTTGATGTACCAAACAATATTTTTTTTAAATACGGTAAAAATAAGAGAGGGAAAGGAACAGAAGCAGCAATGCCCAAAAGCAAAAAAAAAAAAAGAAAAAAAAAAAAAAAAGAAAAATCTAATGCACTCTGTTTCCTTTTCTGGGTAGGTTTTGGTGTCCAAAAGTTGAGAACTCAGCATTATAAAACCAGGGCTGGTTGTCAGCTCTAATTTAGGTAGATGTAGACAGTTTTATACAGCAGCTTTGTGGCCTGGAGCTGTCTGTCTTGCAGTCAGAGGCCCACTGTGTCAGCTGCATGTCCTTGAACATTTCAGGTAGAAAATAACTCTGGGAATTGCCATCCTCTTGGACTTCAGGTGTGTAAACAAAGTCTCTTGCCTTGCTAATTTATTAGCGGGTAATGAAACTACATTAAAAAAAATAAAAGCTTCAAACAGTGTTGTTCATATTTTTCAAAGACCTTATGCCACCTGGGTGTATACAGGTTGATAAATATGATTTTTTTTTTTTGCCCAAGAAAGATTGTTTGCCCTCCTTCTCTGCAGTTTGGGTCTGTCATCGTACCTATCCATACAGCATAGCTACCTTCAGAAAATGAAATTAAATTGAATTAAAGCTAAATACACTTGCATCAACACAGGATCTGCTCTTCACTGAGCTTAATAGGCTATATATTTTGAAGATGCATCTGAATTCATAAACAGTGTAAAAAGTAGGAAAAGGCACTGTGCATGGCTAGACTTGTCTAGATTTTAAATATGCAATGCTGAATAGATATCAAAATATCAAGTGGACGTTTTTAGAAATATAATTCAGAATAGCTTGCCTGGGAATATTTACAAGTTTGTTTTCCACTTGCAGTGGATAATTCACAGCTAAGATCTGTAAAGAATTAGTACATACCATTATAATAATCAAATCTCAAAAAAAAAAGCTTAATCTTTGAAAAGTTACAGATTTCATAAAGGCAGCTGTTGGAAGTACAGGACTGGCAATTTACAGAATGAGAGTGAGAGACAGAGAAAGAGAGAAAAAATATTTAAGTTGATTTCAAGTGTATTGTTAATTTTTATTGAGATCCTTTATTTGATTAAAGTAGTTCCATAATTAGTCTCAATGCAATAATAAGTTGTTGGTTTTTTCCAGACACTTAATAAGGACTATTCATTCTCCAAGGGGATCACAACCTGAAATCCTGCTGAAAGACTGGTGCTACAACAGAGGACAAAGAGAGAGAAAAAGAGGTGAATTAACTGGGAAAAATGCCAGTTACTGTCTTGATCACATGAATGACCATATGCTAAATGACACGGTAAATGAATGGATGCATAGTGTGTTGATGTGGTTACTTACTTCTCTATTTTCTTTCTTGTTTGATTATACATGATGCAATTGTTCCACATGGCAGAAAGTCCAGTGCTTTCTGTGTCCACTATTGTAAGAAAAACTGGAGTGTGATTCAGTCTTTCTTATTTTACTAACGGGATTGAAAATCCTACAAAAGGGATACAGAGCTATGAATTAATGGCTTCAAAAATCTGAAGTATGATGGGCCAGATCCTCATCTAGATTTGATTGATGAAGTTAATTTAACACCATTAACACTTTATGTCAGTGGATTTGTCGAGTAATACAAACCAGGATTTGCCTAAAAAGAGAAGCCACCGATCTTTTCTCGGCAAACCCTGAAAAGCTGGACAGTTATTTTAGCATAAATATGGGTCTGGCAGTGTTTATGCTCTGGTTTCTGTTAAACCTTGGGAGAAGGATCTGTTCCTGCAAGACGGTGAGCAGCATTCATGTACTGCTCAGTGTGTTGGCTCCACCTGCCAAATCCATACACAGATGTTACACATGCTTCCAGCTGCGGCTTCAAGTGGAGAACTGCAAGTGGAGAGTTTGGCAATCAAAGGCTAAAGCATAAGATGCAGGCTCCATGCTCTTTTTTAGCAGAAGAAATCCAGAGACCTGGATTTGGAAATCCAAAAACAGGAAAAGTCCATACAGTGACTAGATGCCAATATGGTTGCTATTCTCTCAAAGAGGTTTATCTCAATATTTTCAGGAATTTCTATAGACCACTCTGCTTTTTTTTTATAGAATAGTTATGTGGGCTTTTTTTTTTTTTTTTTTTTTTTTTTTTTTAAGTAAATAAATAATGCTAAATAGATACCAGCATCAGATTCAGATGTTTACTTACCTATTTTCATCTGGTTCAGTGACAGGTGTCGAAGGAAGGGATGAACGCACAGACAAATACAAATATAAGAAGTGAATATGAATCTGCTCTGCCTTCTTATGGGAGCAACTAGTCAAAGAAAGTCACTCCTGCATAATTTCAGATCATTTAGACTGGAAATTCTGTATGAGAGAGAGGAGAGTCACTTTTTGTTGGGTTTGTCCAACCACAGGAGGATTGCCAAGAAGAACTTCATTGTTAATCATGAAGTCCAGGGCTTCTCAGAAGTCAAACGGCAGGAATATTGTTTCACTGCACACTGATACTGAACAAACACACTATTAGACAATTAAACAAGTTAAATAAAAATTCTGTTCTTTTAGGGAATTGCTCACATATGTGCTGACCTCATTTGGTGAAGTAAAGCATTTCACATTTTATTACCCAATGTGTCAACGAAAAAATACTCAGGTGATATCTCATTAATGGTTTCATTTTCCCAAACATTGTACAAAGTCACTGCAACGAATGCCAACTCAATCTACCCATTTGATCTTATATAACCTTCAGGGAACATTAATAAAATTCTGATTCAGATTTGCCCTCTGTCAGTCTCTTTTTAGGCATACAGGTGCTTAAATGTCCTTATATCCTACTGAATGGGACCCAGGCTTAAATTTAAGTACAAATGTCAATACTTTTCTGGACAGAGATGCTTCCTGGAATGAAGGCTTCTGTATCAGAATAAACATACTGCTTGATAAGAGTGTACACAGAGAATTTTGATTTGGGTTTACACATCCTGTGGTATCATGAGGTTAGAAAATCAAACTGCTAAAGCAGTTTAGCATGTTATTGTGCGGACACCTGTGTTCTATTGTTTGCACAGTTTCCTTCTTTTTAAAAGACTCAGCATGAATTATAAAGTAATTCAAAAGATTTTCCGATATTTAATTCAAGAACTGCTTTTTTTTTTTCAGTGCTGGAAAGAGAGGAAGAGCCTTTACATTTCTCTTGCAATTCTCTAGCAAAGGCATTTAGGACTCCCAGAGGAAGACTGGAAAAATCTATCAGCTATTGTAGAAAGTGCATTATAGTGGAAGGAGCTTAGCATGAAACACATGCAATCAATGATGGGATACTTGAACTTTGCTTGTACAGTGATCTCCCTAGGGAAGGTATTCCGTAGGTGTTGAACTGCTTTTTCTAAGATCAAGAAGCCACAGAAATAAATGAAAGTTATATATATAGATATAGAGAGAAATCTGAACAAGAATGTAAGACTTTGGCAGGCTGCTCCTGACTGCTGTGATTTAGAGCTGCCGAGGAAGCTAGAGTGGCTCAGTCACTGGACATGTGGATGTTATCACATCCCAGGCAGGTAAAAACTGATGGGGACATTTGAAGCATAATGTTCTCTGTTTTGCAGGCACTCCTTTTGTTTTGGCATGTTCTTTGTTTCATACATGCAATGGGGAAATAATAACTGAAAACAGTTCACATAAAAACTTCATTTTCCAGCTGTAACCACACAGGTCCCATGAGCCTTCCTCACTCCCAATAGCAAAGCCTTTGTCCCTCTCTGGCAGCTTCTGAGACTTACTCAGTGATAAGGGCAGAGGAAGGGACAGGAAACCAGAACTGTTACTTACCTTGCCAACTGACTGCTGAATTTGGCTGCACACTTAATATTTTTCCCCAGTTCTGGTGAATCTTGTAGCCTTTGGGAGGGAGTTCCCTTATAGATTCGTGTTCAAAGGATTATCTTGGGAGTTGAAGATATTGTTTTTAATCTATATGCATATGTATTTGTTTTGGGTGACATATTGTCACCTAAAATCCTTTAATATAAAGAAAAGAACAACCATGATCTTGCAATTATATTTGTCTTTTTTTAGTGTTAGACAGAGGGAAAGTCAGACTTTCAGATTCCACAATCTGCAAAATGCCATATATTTTAAAATAACTGTTTAAAAGGATGCTTTAATTGCTCTCTACAGCTTCTTGAGGAGGAGAGGTGGACAACAAGGTGCTCATCTTTTCTCCCTGATATGTAGTGACAGAACATGTGGGAGCAGATAAAAGCTATGTCAGGAGAGGTTCAAAATGGATGTTAGCAGAAACTTCTTTACGAAGTGAGTACTTGACAGGCTTGCATGGAGGTAGTCGATGCTCTGCAATTGTCCCTATTTATTTGGATAATACATTTAATGATATGTTTCAACTTTGAGTTAGCCTCAAAGTAGTCTGATAGTTGGACTTGATGATCTTTGTTGGTCCCTTCTAACTCAAACTATTCTTTTCCAAATATCCTCCACTTGACTGGACATATTATGCTTTGTGTCTCATCTGGTTGAAATTTTTGGCAGGTAAGAACAGAGAACAAGTAAGTCAGTGGAGAAGTAAGAAGTAGAGAACAAGTAAGACGTCTTGTTTTGGAAAACACCCTAGAAAAGACTGTTCATGCAGAGCTTACAATATAGATCCTTGAAGAGAAATCACAAGTTTTTAAACTTTTCCTGAACATGGAAAAAAATTACACTGGAAGTAACAACTATTGCCTTATTAGAGAGAAAGGACCAGAAGAACTGCAAAGTTTGACCATACAATTTTAATTAAATTTAAATCTAACAACTTAAAGTCTGTGCCTTTTTTTTCTGCTTTATTATTATTATCATTTAATTGTCTTTTACTAGCTGGGCAGGTTCCCATTCCCCTTTGAACTTCCTATTTTGAAATAGTCATGAACTGTGCATTTTTTTACTATGGTTCTTTGTACAGATGTGGACATCAGTCAAGCACTCACGAGGAGGAAAACATCAGCAAGAAAGTTCTCCAGTGAAATTAACTGCTGTATTGGAGTAGTGTTTCAGAGCTAAAGGTCTTAAACTTTCTTCTCTACTTGCTGACCTGGTCAAAAGGATATTCTTCTCCTAGAAAATGATATTAATGTCTCTGCCTCAATAGCTGTATTGGTAACAGAGCCTGCAAAGCAAGGTTCTGCTCACCCGCAAAGAGGAAGTATTTGAAGATGGAATGTTAAAACTGACACTGAGAGCACGTGGCAGATATTAGATGATGATTTTGCTTCAATATTAAAATATTCTGTAATTGGTATGAGTAGTGAGTGGACAGCTGCCTTCTTAATATCCTCTTAAGGATGTGTTAGGGGCTTAACATTGTGTTAAGATTGATTATTTTAGTATTAATAGGGTGACAACATATTTTATGATCTAATATGCTTCTCAGTCCTGTGTCTAACTTGTTGATTTGATCCATTCTGACAGCTGAATTGCTCTCTTCATAGGTTAGTAATCATGAGTTTGGTGACATACATTTTTCAATGTTGTTTTTGTTTAAGTAGCTTATTAAAAGAATAAAATCAGAGTCAGGCATATTTTTTTCAATAAGTAAAATGGGTCTCAAGCCTCTTGTGACCTGGGTGTAGAATAATCAATCAGCATAAAAGCTCCCCCCAGCAAGCCCTTTGTTCTTTCTCAGGAAGACTATGTGAAGTGGAAATTTACTTGAAGCCTCTGCAATAAATATGTTTGTTCAGGAAGAATTAAAAGAGGTGAAACAAGAAACCTGACATGACTTCAGTTTTGAGGAAAAACCTGTTTGTGTCTAATATATTGCAGAAATTGCTCAAGAACATTCTGTCCTTGTGTAAGGATTGCCCTGTAATGTTGCTAATGTCCTTAGGTTGAGACCTTAGGTTATCGGCTGTGTATGTGCCAATCATGCAAGCTGAAACTGATTTTTTTGCAATGTAGTTTTTATCTTTGCGAGTTCATGACACTTGTTCCTTGAAGCCAGATCTTCTTCCCCTGTGTTTTCTTTCTCCTTTTGGCCTGACTTGCTTTCTCTGTGGGATGAACGTGCTTCCCAATGGCAGTGAAGCCTCCAGATGGCACATTACCCACTTCTCGTAAATTAGTGCAGTAGAGAAGTGCAAGGCATTGAAATTCTTTGAGGTTTAGGTTTATAGGGATTACAATAAATTCAGTCAGAAGGGGACGGTCATTATGGGGTGGAATGCAGATAAGATTGTTCTATCTTGATTTTTTCTTAAAATTACCATGAGATATTCTCTTGAAGACTGCAGAAAGCATTCCACATTTGGCATTCTCTATTTCATCCATGTAGATCCTGTGGGAAGTGGAATCCAAACACAGATCAAATGAGGGAAACAAAACTGAGTTTGAACCACACGTGGTGGTGCATACAAGACTTGACTGTTCACTGCCTGCAGAATGATGGGCTTGAAGGTAGATCAGGGAAAAATATGGCAAAAGCTTTTCGCGGACAAAGCCTGGAGAGCAAGAGCTGTTCAGTTCGGCATGTTAGTTCCACACCACATAAACTGACAAGCTCAGAATCAGCCTGCCTGGTTATGACCTCACTCCAGTTTAAGAGACATTTAAAGAAAATAAATGCTTTGAAAATTGTATAATGAAAAAAAAAAAAACAACAACCCACACCACTTTGCTCTAGAAAAACAAACAAAAAACACAAAAGAATTATAAAGGCGTTTATTGTACTTCTTCTGAAGCAGCCCCTTTTCTTCAGCAGGAGACAGGACATCATTCCTTCAAATCACCTGGTTAGGGCCCCAGATGTATTCTTGTTAAGTAGAATTCTTTGCTAATACTGTCCTGATTAATTAAGAAGCAGTCTTTCCCATTCACTATCATCAGTGACCTATCATTGTGTGTCGCTATCCTTCACTGTCGTTAAGTAGAGTATGCATCTACTGTAACAGGTAAGATGATTTTGGAGACAGCTATTGATCCTTTTCCAGCGGTCTATTGCTAGTTAATGAGCATTAGTTTCTTTAATGATGTTTTATGTTGGTGAGTTATTTTTAAGTGATACATGGCCTGACCTTGGAAAGTGCTGAACGCCTTTAACTTCTATTGATATTAGTGAGATTTGAGGGCATTCGTGAGATCAGTCCATAAGTCTGGTATCTGAAATGGTACCAAAAGCTTCTTTGTGCACTCAAACAAAAGTAAGAAAACTCTGCAGGCAGAGGATGGTGCAGGTTTTATAGAAGAAATTTTAAATTCTTGTTTTCCTTTACATCATTGAAAAGACCAGCTTTCAAAAGGAAGGCAGCCTTTTAACAAAGGCTCTTTTACTCTTCTGCTAGGTCTTGTCTTCCCCTTTTTTTTCTTCCAAAACCACTCACTGTCCTCTACCTTCTTTTACAACATGAAGAAGCAACTCTCAAGTTCATCCCCCCCACTGTGCTTTACTTCCAAATTAGGTGGTCAGGAGGTCCATTATCATTGCCTTGTGTCAATTCAACCCTTCTGAATATCTTCCATTTAGCTTCCATTTCTATGCTCTATTAAAATGGCCTTGATCACCAAAAGCTACCTCAAGGCAGAATCTCAACGTTTCTTTTCCTCCTCTTCTACCTCACCATTATTTGTTACCAAAATACTTTTCTGCTCAGTGCATCACTCTACCCGTGCCTTCTCCACTACCTCTTCTGTTTGCACTGCTATTCATTACATTACTCTCCCTTTGGTGTGTGTTCCCACTCCCCTTTCTCAGTCTGTTCACAGCACTCTGTACTGTGACCATTTCTTCAAACAATCAACATTTAAAAAAATGTAGGAAAAAATTATTTACTCTCTCACTCTTTGCTTGTACAGTTTGTTTTCATGTTATATGGCTAATATATGCAAGCCTCATGGCACAAAAGATTCAGTCCTATGTGATTTTCTATCTTACTCCTATACAAAAAGATTATGTCATTAAATACTTATGTATGAAAACAGCACAGAAGAAGTAGGGAAAGTAACTGATTTGAATGGTAAGAGTGTTTCTGAGAGATGTGAGCAACACTGAGTCTATCAGTGGTAAATATTGTAATGTCCTGCATAGTCCTTTTTCTCTTAACTAATTTGCTTTTTTTATTATTATTATTATTATTTTTCCTAAAAACTGTGCAATGCAGATTATGGAAACTATTCTAACTAGCTTTACAGAAAATGTATTCAGGAAAGACTCCCAGTCTGAACAACTGATAACTTTTGTAGCAATTTAGAGACAGAGTAGATGTGCTGTGACATATGTGCCTGGCAGTCAAATTTATCAGTTTGGTGGGAAACTTCACTTATAGTCGAATAAAAAGAAAATACATCCTTGGCAGGCCTGTCTTGAGGAATAAGTATCAGGGACTGTTTGTGTTAGAATTAATCCCTAGAGAAGGAGATCAATGTGCAGATGATGCAATTGTAATATGAAGATAAGTTGTACTGATATATATCTTTATCCTGTGCTGGCACAATTTATTACATGGATGTTGCCTGTACGCTGGAAGGAGGTGGGTAAATGCAACTCTGCAGAGTGTGAGGAAACTTCAAGACACTTTCTGGATGTTCCTCTGTGATTATTCCTTCACTTAAGTGCAACAGGGAAGTTTATACACCTTCATCTGACCAAATCATTGATTTGTATTTTTTCAACTAACAAAAGGAATAAATGTGAAAGTTGAGCTAGAGTAAAGACTGGAAAAGAAGACACGGTTGCTTCTTTTGCTCCTATGATGAACTCCTATGCTCCTATGGGAGATATACCCATAGCTCTGCCATTTGCACTGCAGCAGCCCCATGCAGCACATTATCACTCACTGCTGCCTTGTTAAAAAGCCTGGGAAACTCTCCACTCCCAACGGTTGCTGCTTTTACTAGCAATAACAGGTCTTTGGATGAAAACATACCTTGTGGGACAAACAGTAACCTTGTGGGCTCTGAGGAGGACTACTAATATTTGACAGTGTCATTTCTGGTAGATACTGGGTTCCTCCTTTAATTCTGGTTGTTGAAGAGAGGGGGGCTTATGCTACAGAAGGGGTTAACTAGGATTTGCTGTAATGTGCTCCTATTTCTTTTCTCTCCCTTCAGCTCCTTCACAAAATGTTAATCTAATTGTGATAGTATCACTTTGATGACAATATGACAAGACAGACAAATTTGATTTTATTCTCCACAGAGCAAAGCATATGCTGCTTGGGAGACTTTGACAGAGAGAAGGACATAAAACAAATGGAGTTCATGAATATACAATTTTTATTGTACACAGTAGTGACATCCAAACTTCACAGAATAGGTGGGTGAGACTTATGCTTTACTATTGAGATTAATGGGTACGTAAAAAAGTGCCAACAGAGAGTACTACAGTTTATGTTAAAAATGTCGACGTGGATAAGAATAATTTTCTTCTCAAGATGAATGATACATTTAATGGCTGTGAGACATTCATGCCCAGTAGCAGTTCCTCAAAAGTAATTTTTTGTTGTTATTGTAAATTATATAATCTTAACTGCAATTATAGCCCTGTTTAGGTAAAGGTCAAGTTAGTACAGTGAATGGTTATAAACTAAGAGTGAAATTGGTAAATTTATTCCCTTGATGAAAGCCTATGAATGATTTTAAGCAAGATAATTTTTTTGTAACTCTATTTCAACTTTAATGTAATATAGCAAGTAAAGACAGCACACATTAACAAAGGGTAAATTAGATTTGTCTAAGTAAACATGTATCTGCAATAGGAGTAGTGTTGCTGTAGTAAGGACAGTCTGAAGGTTAAGCTCTCCATGTAAATGGTATAGATTCATTTTTGTGGAAAGCAAAAGGAGGGACAACCTCTGAAAAATTGCCTCTGATGGAATGCAATCTGTCCTCTCCCGAGCAGCGCTCAAATACTCTGTAACATGTGAAACTGTACCCACCTCTCAGTTACAAGAAATTGGTTAGAGTCCTTTTGATTTCAAAAGCTTTCCCTTAAAACAGTGAAATCGTCTCTTCAACCCCTTCAGATGGAACAGATTTGTTTTGTTAATAAAGAGTTTAAAAAACAAGATGGAGAATGTTCTACATATGGTAATGAAGGATGTTTCCTAAAGTAAGAGTTTGGTGTTCATTTTCTTTTGTTTTAAAGTAAAAAATGGATATAGTAATGTCTCAGAAAGCTGTTTACAATGAGAAGAAAGATTTCTCAAGACAAAGGCAGGGTTTTATTCTGAAGGGACAGCATGAACATAACTATTTCACCTTTTCACAGCATTTAATTAAAGCACAAGTATTGTGATACATAGATGTAATTGTTGTTTTAACTCTACGAACTTCTGCCCATGCGATCAGTTTACTGAACAGTTTTCAGTACATCTTAAAATCTTCACTCTTTCAGACTACAGAGGATTTACATTTTTTTTCCCTTTATTTCTCTTCTGGAAATATATGTGTTAGGGAATTAGAAGGAGGAAATCCACTTTCTGTTCCGTTAGATGTCAAAGACCTTCAACTAATATATGTAATACACATTCTAACAACTACAACAAAAGAATAAACACAGTGCCACTTGACAGATGAACAGCAAAGGCTTGTTACTTAAGTTTGCCACCAATTAAAATGCACATTGGATCAGCTCTGGCCTGTCACCTGCAATTATTGGGAAAAGTTGGCTGTAGGCCACATCACATGAATGTGATTTTTTCCACTTTATCATAGTGCTTCTCATCTCTGTTCTGGAAACTCTGCTTGCCTCATTTCAGGTTTTTCAAGAATACCTAACTAATTTTGTTACAAGTTTTTTAATTGTAGTAAGGTGAAAAGACTTTCTGATCCATTCTGTATATGAGGATACTATTTGAACCAGTCTGAAGTCAATACATCATTTTTGGATGCTTTCAATCTTCACAATAAAAGTAAACTGGAAACACAAGGCTGAAAGGTATGAATTCAGCAATGGCAAAAGTGAGTTTCATTTACTTTTAAATGTGAACTTGAATATATCCAAAGGATGTTGCCCTACTGAATAACATATGTGGAATTACTAGTATCTGGACATGAAAGTCAGCTATTGCTGCAGGCCTGAAACAAAGATGAAATCTGACCAAAACATAGTCTGAACAAAGCCTGAAAACAACTCATATGAAAGCTCACTTGGTTAAACTATTTAGTGCAAGGCTCTTCACAACAGCAAGACCAGAACTTGATGACTGACAAGCAATATCAAAATTTAACAAAATAAAGTATAAGACAAATTTATTCAGAACTCAACCGGAAATTCAATTTGCAGCTTGGTAAAATATTTAGATAAAGTTTACTAAAGTGTTCAGTTTTTTGTCCTCTTTTATGAAAGAGAACTTAAAACATGCTGAGCTGCTGAGGACCCACAATGCTTGTTAATGTCACCTCTTTGACACTTGTTTTTTTCGTGGAGATAAATAGCAATAAGATGGAAGGCATTAGAAAATAAGGTCCATCGTCATTGCTCATTATTTGTAATTTGTGGAGTGTGACAGTGTGTTCAGCAGAATGCACAGCAGAAATAGAGACAATATTTGCCCCCCCTCAAGAGCTTGCAGTTTGACATACAGAGGATCAAATGTAAGACATAGAGTGACAGATTTAGAATATTATTGTTCTTTATTTTGTTTTATTAATCACCTTACTAACAAATTTTGGAAGGGTGAGATTATTGGAAGGATGCATGTATGTTTAAAAACACCATGTTGGAGAGTCTCTCTTTAGGAAGCATTAGAATGATCAGGAGTTGCTATCAGGAGCCCTAATAGAGAAGAAAAATATATATAAGCATTCAAAGACAAATGTGGAGGCAGACTAGGAAACACCCCTGAAGCATCACATGAAATTAGCATTCTTGGTGGAATGAAGTAAGCCTCAGTAGAGGCAAGATCCATTATGTAGACCTATGCTGAATGAGGCAGTTTTGAAACTAATGCATAGTCGAAGGTTACTGTGGAATAAGGAATTTTGAATAGAAAGGGATGTGAACTGAGTGCCTTCTACCACTCCATTGAGCACAAGCAAGGCTGCCATAAAAATAAATCTTAATATTGTCATGTTCTATTCTTCTGCAGATTAGATGTTATCAATGTAACTATTTTAAAAAACAAACAAACAAACAAACAAAATACCACATGAGTTTATATTGCTTTTTCTCCAGTCAGATATGTCAATTTATTGAATACTGCACATTTAGTGAAAAAAAAAAATCCAGCAGTGCAGACTTGTGTCTACAGCTTTGTTGCATCTTCTGAACATTGGCACTGACTGCATCAAAGGGCAGATACATGCATGACAGCAGTCACATGCCCAAACAAACACATGCCTGTGCACAATGATATGATGTGAAAATCAACTGGGAATTGACAGTATCAGCAACCTTTACTGTCTAGGAAATTAAAAGAACCATAAGTGTGGAGACAGTATGTAATAGCTCACTGCTTTGAACTAGATCAGCCTGGGGATAGTACTAATTTACATTCCTAACACTTACATCGGGTTTTACTGTACTTCAGTGTTCATAAAAATGGCTAATTAACTGAAACACCCCCCAATATTGATGGTATACTGTAAATGTCACCTCTGAAATACAGAGCCCACTCTTGAGACATCTTCCTGAGGCCCCTGGAGCGTGGTCTTTTTGGATGCATTTGTTCCAGGGGAGCACACCACTGTGGTTAACTCCAAAGATCTGCCTCTCTTCCTTCGCTTGCCACCATAAAATTTCCATGGGAAAATTTGCAGAAGGCCCACATAACAGTTTGTTTCACTTGCATAATAATTAACAACTCAAACAGCAGCAAGGCAGCCGCCTATTCCTCTTGGCTGAATGTTAAGCTTGACCTCCCCTCCCCTTTCCCCTCAGTTCACAACTATTCTCATCTTCCAAAATTATGTGAGAAATGATTTTTCATGCTATTTGCATGTTTTAGAGCATCCATCATTATCATGTGCACTGACAGCTTTATACTTCAGCTGTGACAGAGCTTGAAAAATACAAGTCCTATCAATCAACACATTGTAGCTTTCCAAAATAGGATCTTCAGCATCTGACATTTTGTCTATTTTTCTTCTCTTCTTCTTTTCCTTTTCTTTTTTTTTTTCCTGTTTTTTTTCCCCTTTTCTTCTTTTCCTTTTCACTTTCCTTTTGATTTTTTCTCCAGCAACAGTCTATGATTTGTTTTTGCTTTTCACTTTCTTTACAAAGACTACACATGTTACAACACATTAGGATGAAATGCTTCTGACCTGCTTCAGACTATTTGATTGAATTACTTTGCCATAAATCTTCTTCTCTATTTTCATCAAAAATACTGACCTCAAAGTTATTTTAGTAACAGCCTCGATTCCTCTGTGCTCAGCCTCACCTGCACACATTGTTTATGCAATTAATTTCATTCTCACCTCTTTGTCTGAGGTAATAAAACAGTTTCCCTAAACTTAGTAAATATTGGATTTCAGTTAATAATTCTAAGTGATAGTACTAGTAAACTCAATAAATCCATTCTCAGTGTGTGACTATTACCTAAAGTTGCTGTTTCTTTCATTATTTTGTACTGTTTCTAAAGTTACTCTTAGAAGATATTTTTGCTAACAAAGGCACTAGTTCATGTTCTTAGCCATTAATGCTTTGAAGAAGCTGAAGATCTTTTTCTGTGTTTTTGTCAATTTTCCTCTCATTCCCTCATCAAGTAAGATAAAGGACAGTTCCAATAGCTAACATTATGGTATGCTGCTAATATGACGAAAGTATAGGCTTGTCAACAGTTTACAGGCTCTTAATTTAAATGGTTCCACTAGGCAAAATTCTCAATTTATAATGTCTCAACCTCAGGGAAAAAAAAAAAAAAAAGAAAAAAGGGAAAAATAAAACAACAGCAAAAATCACACAGAAGACAAATGAGCAATTGAGATATAATAGAATTTAAAAATATATATGCCTATCCTAGTGCTGCAGTTTCAGTACTGAAAGTTAGCTGGTTCGATATCATAGTTATTTAGTAAAACCATGCTGTGAAAACTAGGAGAAAATGGTAGAAATGTTGTTTATGGAAATAGCAAAAAGAATTAGTCACACTTGAAGATTAAATTAGAAAAGCTTCTCCATGCAGTTTTGATTGAGACCAATGGCAACGCTCTAGTTTATGTCTGAGAATCTTCCTGAGTCAAGTCTTATAATTGCTGCAAGCTATTGAGTTTGCCAAAGGAAACATAAACTGGGAATTAAAAGATGCTGAAAAGAACACCCACTGGTATTTCATTACTGATTTTTTTTTTTGGTCTTGTTTATTTTCCTGCACTTGAAGTTATAGACTCCATTAAAATCTATGGGAGTTTTGCCACTGATTTGGCTGTAGTCAAATTGTTCATCAGTTTAAAAGGTTGCACAAGGTTAGCTTTTTGAGAGCTAAATGCAGACAAGAAGGGTATAGAGCATTCTAAGGTTAAACTTTGGGATAAAGGACTTATCTTTTCCCATCAGATTGCTCCCAGGTAGCAGTCAGACCTCAATTGCTTTGTTGTGAGGTTTTTTAGGTTGCAAGTTTAAGTAGGGATGTAATGTGTAGTTATAAAAGTATTTTATTGACAAGCTAGATGAGTAATGTTTGCTGATGTCATTTTGGAAAGATACGAAGGACTAAATCACGAAGATCTAATGCAGAACTCAGAAGTTTATGGCAGAGTTTGATGCCACAGTCTCTACTCCAGGACATCTGTGGAGGTAAAGCCTCCAACCAGCAACATTCTCACCATCCCTAAGTCCCCTTGGGCTGTCATCACTGGTAACACTCAGCTGGCCTCAGAACAGGGTCAGGGACCAGATGAAACTACAACATAAGAGCACACTATTGTTCTCCAGCAGACTTTATAATCAGAGGACAAAAAGGTGAGCAAGTTGTGAGAGCAACAGAGTAATTAGTCTTCTGTCTGCAGTTGATACAGGTTTCGCAGGAGTACTGAACAATTGATTCAGTGTAATGCTGAATTTTAATCAAATGGGAGAAAAAGCCAACTTTTAATCAAGATTTTCCATAATGGATTATTTTCCTAATTGAATGAGTTCAGGAGACAAACAAATACGGCCTAGTGCTCAATGGCATTCTTCAAATATTGGTAAACGTTCAATCTAAAAATCACAGTGAAAACTCTGAAAATCTCTATAGAGCACAGCTGAAGGTTACATTCATCTTCTGCAAACAATCCAGGGCATCCAGGCCACTGACAAATTAATTCATATTTCAAGACAATTATGCCCACTAAAACGTACAGGAAGAAATCAGTTGCAACCCTGAACATGACGCTAGTTACTTTATTAAATATAGAAAACAGAATAATTTGAAAAAATAATTTACAAAATGTGGATGTGACTCAGAAAAGGTAGAAAAACTAAAAATCCAAGGAAAGGAAAGGAAAGGAAAGGAAAGGAAAGGAAAGGAAAGGAAAGGAAAGGAAAGGAAAGGAAAGGAAAGGAAAGGAAAGGAAAGGAAAGGAAAGGAAAGGAAAGGAAAGGAAAGGAAAGGAAAGGAAAGGAAAGGAAAGGAAAGGAAAGGAAAGGAAAGGAAAGGAAAGGAAAGGAAAGGAAAGGAAAGGAAAGGAAAGGAAAGGAAAGGAAAGGAAAGGAAAGGAAAGGAAAGGAAAGGAAAGGAAAGGAAATCAAAACAAACACACAAACAAACAAAACTAGAAAGACAATCCCTGACTACACCTGTGTTTAGATGGCTGAACATTTTTTAGAAAATACGGAAATATATATTTCTTAAAAACTTATGAAAACACACATTTGTAATGATGGCTGAGAATAAGTAGCATAGATACTGTGTTGCATTTACAAATTAACTGAGAGACATTTCAACTTTTAGGACAAGAAAATGAGATATTCTCTTATTGTACCACCCAGTGAATGATGAACACAGGAAAAACTGAAATATTATATTTGCATTCTTCCTCTCTATTGATAAAGAGGGGTTCTGAAGGGAATAATATTTTCTATTTAACAATATTTGTGCTGATTTTTTTTTCAAATTTATTGTTTTATATGTATGATTTCAGACCTAAATATTTCAAATCCATGGGTTGAGTTTTTTTAAACTTGCATTCAGAAAAACACTATTAAATTAAAGGACCTGGATTGTGAAAGAGCCATCAGCTAAAAGTCAATGGGTAATACTAAAAAAAAATTTATTTAAAGTCTTTAAAGAAAAACTGACTCAAACAAATGTTTTATTTGAAGATCCAGTAATAGCTGACATCAACCTAAGACTTTTCTACATAAATGTAAAGGATAACTTTATAAGTCCTGCTATAATTAATCTCAAGCATTACAAATTGCATACAGTGCATTTTATTTACTAGCATATGGAAACAGCTGAATAGTAAAGGAAATGCTATTATATTTACACTGAAAACACTACTGCCTTGGAGCTCTGGAGTCCTGATGAAACCATTTGTAGATATTAGAAATCATTTTCCATTAAAATGTATTAAAAGTGTTATAAATTATGGTTCCAGAATTCTGTACGCTCTATAACAAGATTCACTCATAGGTTAATGGATGAAATGAGGACAAATGTGTAAGGATCAAAACAGAAATGGATAAAAGATACTGAACTATTGCATTGTTTCGGGCAAAAAATACCAGATGTGTATAAGGAACAGTCTAGTCCTTTACTGCAAAATGTCTGTAGTTTAACATTCTACCTGTGGCATTAGCTATAAAAAGGATACTTTTAAACCCCTAAGTAAGTAGGATAATAGTATCCTAAATCTAATAAAATGTGACATCAAATATCAGAAAATATGATTTTCTGCCAACCAGCCTGGTAAGCTACTTTATGTGACACTTTTCAAAAAGAGAACATTCTTCCTGTGTCTCTTAACATTGTGTCTGAGGGGGTAAACTGCCAGTTAGGGGACATGTGTGACGATGAAGAGACCCTCTGTGCAGCTGACATGTTGTCCACTCATGTATGGCTGCACGTCACCTCATTTTTGCTGTTGTAGGACCTGAGGCAAGTATTTGATGCAATAGTGGATTTTTCCTTCTCACTCAATATTTATTTTGTCTCCCTCTTCCCAAAGCTCTGATTTGATAGGGATAGGGTAATTTTCCTTTTCCTTTCCTTCCTTTTCCTTTTCCTTTTCCTTTTCCTTTTCCTTTTCCTTTTCCTTTTCCTTTTCCTTTTCCTTTTCCTTTTCCTTTTCCTTTTCCTTTTCCTTTTCCTTTTCCTTTTTCCCTTTCCCTTTCCCTTTCCCTCTCCCTCTCCCTCTCCCTCCCTCTCTCTCTCTCTCTTCCTCTTCCTCTTCCTCTTCCTCTTCCTCTTCCTCTTCCTCTTCCTTCCTTCCTTCCTTCCTTCCTTCCTTCCTTCCTTCCTTCCTTCCTTCCTTCCTTCCTTCCTTCCTTCCTTCCTTCCTTCCTTCCTTCCTTCCTTCCTTCCTTCCTTCCTTCCTTCCTTCCTTCCTTCCTTCCTTCCTTCCTTCCTTCCTTCCTTCCTGTTGTAAAACACCTTTGCAACACAGTAGCAGCATTCAGCTGACATGCTTTTCTGATGTCAGTCTGCAGTAGTCATGATAAAAGCATCAGCCCTGTGACGGATTTTATGGACTTCCTCGAAGGGCCCATTAAAATAACTGTGGGAGAACTAAAGTATGTGCATTTTTTTCCAGAGATGCTGGTTTCATCTTGTCCAAAACCCAGAAGGGTTGTCTCACTGCCATTTTTCCCATGTGTGTGTTTGTTAAACAGAGTTCCTCAGCACAGAACACATTGCAAAAGCCCTACTCGAACACTGTGATCCACTGGTAGCAGCTCACGCCTCTACAGAGGTGACAACAAATGGCTGTCTCAGACCTCATGAGCCTTGATTGTTTCCTGCCATCTCCATTAGAAATTAGCATTTTTTGTTTTGTGACCATTTTAATTATAGTTTCCCTATTTCAGTTCTACTAAATGTGAATGAAGCAGGTGAAATGCAGCCTGGATAGAATACTGTACTGTTTAGCACTGGTTACTATCTTTAGCAGAGGAGCTGGAATTCATTCTCATCTCATTTGCTGAGCGCTCTATCATTAAAGTGTCATTGAGAACTGACGCCACTTAATTTTAGCAGCTTTCAATTCTCGTTTGCAGCAAGAATAGCTTTAAATGGAGAGGAGTGCAAATTACAGAGAGAGGGATATTTTTACACCACACTCAGCATTTTATCAAACAAAGCAGCCTCACGGGGAATAGGGGACAATACATTATAAAACCAAACTCTCCTCTGATGCTGGTAAATGGGTATTTAATCTTCCTATTGCAGGCATCCACTCTGATGAGCCTGTAATGAATATACTGCCTGGGACATTATGTGAGCTGTTGTGTTTTCCTAGTCCCCAAAATATCCTTTAGTTTTTATTTCAGGTGTGATCAAAGCATAAGCCGGGGAGCTCAGCTGTGCCTATAGACCACTGAGGAATCTGTACCTTGTTGCAGGCAAACCAGTTTGGGACATATTTTCCCTTCTATTCATTGCATAATTGCTTTTTTTCTCCCAGTGCAGTCTGATCCCTTGGGGACTCAGAAAATCTCTCACTTGGGATTGGTGGCAAATTTCAACCCATTCAGGAAGGCTTCCCTGTCTAATTGGATGTAAAATATCTACTGGCATTCCATCTTGAGATATTGCCTTTTTGTTGGAAGTTTGTTGCTGATGATGTGATAGGTTTACCTTTGTCAGATAACTGTTAGGTTTTCTAATGCACAAGTTTCTAGCTCCCAAATGAAATAATTTTCTTGGAGTTAGGGCACATTTGGGACAGGCAAATGGATTACAGCAAGGATTTTTGCCCTTGAGGTACTGATGGTGCTCTCATCCTTTGGGTCATTCTAGCACTCTTCTTGACCCAAAGTTTTGGAAGTTTGGTGTTTGTTCTATGCCTTTCCTCTTCTCTCAGCTATTCATGTTCCTGTTGGACTGGTGTGACAATTGCTCACAGCACCAGGATCTTAATTCATCTATTAGGGGGCACAAATACCACAACACACATCCCATGGCTGGTGGACAGGTTACAGGGGGCAGCATGCAGCTGAGCAACGGAGTGACTGCTTAAAGCAGGGAGAACCTGATGAGCCAGAGAGGGACTGATGTCACAGTTAATTATGCCAGATCAATGTTTCACCAGTTACTGCGTTTTGACTTGATTACTTACACCACATGAACAAAATGTGAATGGTAGAGGTGTTGAGAACCCAGGTTCAAAGGGTTCTCTCTCTACTGTCCACTGCTAAGTGCTCATTACACTGAGAGGGAAAAAGCCTTAATTCTGGGTCATACCTTCTTACACAAACAAGAAAAAAAGACTATGAATCAAACTCTGACTTGAGTTTTTCCACTCACAGAAAAATTTATTTCATTTAATGCCGCTTTCTGAAGATTTTTGCTTGTTTGTATGTATTGTTTTATGATTAAACTATTTTCAGTCAATTCAGACTTCTGCTCCTAATATGAGTTATCTTCACTTGAAGAGTTTAAATGTTAAGCTTTTCTCTGGCATAATTGTGTCCCCTTGAGCTTGCATTTGACACTAGCTCAAATAATATTGCTGCATCTCTCTGTGGTCCCTTTAGAGTTTCAAGTATCTCATTGAAGTCCCTCATAAGATCCTCTTTTCCAAACAATACAGACCTACTTTCTTTAACCTTTCTGAATATGTAAGACCCTCGAGTCCTTGTATCATTCTGGATGCTCTTAGCTTAACTCCTTCCATTTTTATGATACATTTTTAATAAAAAAGCTAAGACCCATATAGCCTACTCCAAACTATAGCATCTTTTTTTTTTACTTACTTACTGTCTCTGCTTTAGATATGATAGTATTTGATCTCGCTCTCTCTCTCTTTTAATGCTGGAATTATGCTTTGGTTTGTATTTTTTACAAAATACAATCCTGTAAACAGCTGATTTTAGTCTTCATGATTATGATATATAAGAGTTCAACCATGTATCCTCTGCTTTGTATGAGTTTCTTCTATTTCGTTATACACTGCATGAAATCAGACTCAGGCCCGTACTCATTTGCAGTGGCACTTTGAATCCTTTTGATTCCCCTCCTTTTTTTCAGGACATCACATTTGAATTTTGTCCACCCCAAATTAATCTTTATTAGATTGCAATTCTACATCCTATATGATGATAGAGAAAGGTCATACCTATCGTCTTGGTGGGGTATGGAAGTCGCAACTTATTTGCAAGTGTCTGAAATGATAAAGTAATTGTAAAATATT